>NC_031769.1:100579424-100879424 GCF_001522545.3 Parus major
CGCCCGGCAAGGGCAGGAAGGCGAAGCGGGGAGCCGCGACGGGCAGCGGCCATGCGGCAGCGGCGCTGGCTCGCGTCGGCCACACGGACAGCAGCTCCGACCTCTCCGACTGCCCCTCCGAGCCGCTCTCCGACGAGCAGCGCCTGGCCCCGGCCGCCAGCAGCGACGCCGAGTCCGGCACCGGTTCCAGCGACCGCGAGCGGGAGCCTCCCGCCGCTCATCCCCACCTTCTCCTCCTCCTCCTCCTCTCCGCTCTCTCCTGAGCACTGATTTGTTTGAATAAATCGAGCCCAAATCCTCCGGTGGCAGCCGTCTCCTCCTCTTTCTCCTCCTCCTCCTCCTCCTCCTTCTTCTTCCCCTCCCGCTCCCCTCTACGCCTGGCTCAGCTTGATGCTGCTCAAGTTGTGATGCAGCCCAAAAATCCTATCCTTTTCCCCTCGATCCGAGGCAAAGGCTTGTTTTCCCGGCCGCCTTCGCCTCCGCTTACAAGCCCCCCGCTCAGCCCACCGGCGCCGCTAACCCCATCACTGCCCCGGCTCCGGCTCCAGCTCCAGCTCCGGCTCCAGCCGCCGCCTCCGCCCGGCTCCTGAAATAGCCCCGCGGCTGCCGGGGCCGCTCCGACTCGGCGCTGCCCGCCCGTGCGCAGGATCCGCCCCCTCTGTCAACCAGCCAGGCTGCTCTCCTCCCGCCCGGCAAACTACTTTCCTCGCACGCTTTATTATAGGGACGCCTCTGCCAGCCTCTTCCTATCAGAAAGCCTCATTTAGGGATAAATTTTGATTTCCTAGTCATGAGCTATACAGCGTTGACAGTTTTGGTTGTTTTGGTTTTTTTTCCCCCGGAGCTAAGACTTCATGGAAACGCTCTCTCCAGGGACTGGCAGCAGCAAAACAACAGCCACCGCATTATCTCCCTGCTCAAGGCAGATGTAGGTTCACCTAGAGGCAGAGCCGAGTATCCGAGAATATCAGCAAGTTCCTGGCTCTGGCTGAGCTACAAAAGACACGGACCCGTCCTTTTGGAGCACGGGGATATGAAATTTCAGCCCTTACATTAGCAAAGCACCGGAGAGTAAACGAAAGGAAGGAGAGGCTCAGGCGTGGGAAAGAGGCACAGCCTCAATGGGGAGACCAAAGCAGCTCCAGCCGGGATGTTTCCGATTCCTCCGCTGGGGCACAGCGGGCCTTGGAGTAGCCGCGGTGGCTGCCTTATCTGTCAGACGAAAGTGGTAGATGCGTGCTTAGCTTCTGAAGTCCTTGGGAGGCTCGGATCATCCGCGTCCGGACGCCAGGGACTGCAGCGTGCTCGGGGGAAGACAGCCCCGGACGTTTTGGGGAGGATGGGAGGGTGGGCAGCATCCTGCGGCTCTCCAAGTCCCCCGCTCCGCTCATCTGGGCTCAAGGCATTACCCCGAAAGGTAAAAGCCCCAAGGTCTGCTGGAGCCTGAGGGCACCGGGCACCACGGGGCGTGTGGCCAAGGCGAGACCGGGCAGCTGGTTCTGGCAGTGCCAAACCGGGGCCGGGGCCAGGCCACGTTGCCCGGGAAAGAGCCAGGACGGCTCGGGCATCCCCGGGTCCTTTTCTCCTGGTAAAAGAGGGGAACACTGATTTATCCTGCTGAATAGCGCTGCCGCATGAGTATGCAACAGGTAGTTCTTACTTCGTAAAGGCTGCAAAGGTGAAAAAAAAATACATTCAAATAAGAGCTTATTTACAGGTCTCCAGGAATTGTGAGCAGCTCCCCGGGCAGCCGGCGTGGGCAGCGCCAGCCGGGAGAGCGGCGATGGGCGGGATGTCGGCGGGCCCGGGGGCCAGGGCGGTCCAGCCCCGGGGGAAAGCCAGGGCTTGGAGCGGCAGCGGAGGGGGAGGACGTGGCCAGGTCCCTCCCCCAGACCTCCTCGACAGGGCGGCGTGGTCCTTCCGTGAGCGGGCAGGCGATGAAAGAAAGCTCTGCTCCAGGGCACCCAGCGGTGATGCCATGCTGTGTTGGGTGGTTTTCTTTTAATCTCTTGAAAATTCCAGTTCTGTTAGTGCTCTTTATTTTCCACCCGTTGGCCTCGCTGCCAATACGGCTGTGTTCCCGCATCCAAACGTGCCTTCCAGGTCACACGGCAAAGTACCCCTTGTGGCAGAGATCGCACTGGCTGCGGCCGGTATGTACATCTCTGCTAGAGCTACCAGCTCTTCGTTGGGCCAAGCCCTTTAAAAATTATAGAAAACACTTTGAAGAGAGTCAAACACAACAAACCCACTCGCAGGTGTAAGTCCCCTTATTCTCCCTCCGTGTAAAACATTAGTAATTTACTTGTTTGGGTGAGACAGTGTTATAGAAGCAATAAGAAGTGACTCAGTTGATACAGAAAAATGGCTTATAAAATATAAACTACTGTTACATTTCAACAACATAGCATTTCCATCAGGCCATCACATAATATCAGTGTTCTGTACAGGGCTGCTGTGCTGCTAGTTATTTTTTTAAATTATTATTTTATTTTATTTTTTTTGTCAGTACACTGCTTGGCAGTTCAAGGAATTCTTCTTAATGGGAATGTGAAAGAGACTGAAAGAGATGGTAAATGCTGTATTTTATAATGAGAAAGAGTAATTATTATGGAAACAATATTATAGATCTTGCCCTACATGGGAGATATCAGAAAGGTTGTTTTGCACTACTATGTCACCACTCTCACTTGGTTTTGGCTGTAAATTCCAAGAAAAATGGGAATTCCAGCTTCACCTACTAGATTTGTGAAGTGTTTATGCCTGTGATGAAAGGAGAACTGCTCTGTGATAATTTATGAGTGCCATGTTTTGACTTTGCCCCATGAACAGAATGGTTCAATTCAAAAGGAAAATGAAAGGAAAAGTATGGCTCAAGATAAGCCACTTTTCTACAAACAATAGCTGAGGGACACTGCCAGGCTTCTTTGCACTGGAAGGGAAAAGAATTAGGGATGTGAAGAAAGGAGCACATTCACAAAAGGCTGGGAATTGTCTGGGAGAATTAATCTGAGACACTTAAGTGCCTGACAGAGCCCAGTTTCCTGTGGTTACCTTGTAAATTTTATACTGCAAATACGTGAATAAATATATATTTTTTTATCTTACTTATCTTTTTCTCCCCCACTAAATATTTTGTTTCAAACTGCTAAATGCTTTACATTTAAGATGTCTTTTGTATTGCTGTGCATCACCAACCACAAACTCCTGCAGGCAAAGAGGACTAAAACTCATCCTGACTTCTGAGGAGGTGCCCTCGACAAATTGAGTCTCAGAATAATGAAAAAGCCCATGACAAGGCAGGGTGACCTCAGATCGGGAAGGAGACTGGAGAGTAGATACCTCTGTAAACTCTGTATCTTTGTGTTCTGTGCACCTTCTTCTCATTGAAACATACAGTAATTTTCGCTGTCCTGGGCAGCACCAGTTCAACCAGGCACCTTAATAAAGTGATTTATTCGCATTAATGCTCAAACAAAGTTGGGCTCAGGCACTGAAGACATGCTGCAGCAGAACAGGTTAGAGGGAGATGAATGATCAGTCACATCAGGATCCCTTTATGCTGTGCTGGCAGTATAAGGCATTTAATGACAAAGAAACACAGCCCCTGTAGCCCTCCCTGGGCATGTGCCTGGCTGGGTGCAGATGGCAGATTTGTGTGGTATGAGGCCAGCTGTAGGGTTTTGGCTGTGTTCCTCTGGCCTCTGCTGTGGTGCAATGCCTATTGGAGACCCCTAGGAGAACGGTGTAAACAGGCATGGCGTGAATGAGGATAAGACCCTAATATGAAAGCTAAGTACATACCACAGAAATCTCCACTGGGCTAGGCAAATGCCTGGTAAGAATTACTGGTATCATATTACTTACTTATTTATATCAAAACTTTTTTTTTTTTTCCTTTACTTGAAACTAATTATTGGTTCTTATAGGAATACACAGTCACAGACTACCACAGGCCCCCTAATTCTCCTTTCTCTTTCTTTTTATTTGCTTGTAATGTCCAATTGTTTTCTCTTATCGTAAATTAGTCATGCATTCCCTCCTGGTGGAATGGTTTCTTATATGCTTGTGTAGCTCTTAACATAATAGGACATCTGGGTGTTGGTTGAATAATACAAATAATCAGACACAACACTTTTACAACATGTTTATTTTGGCAATGCTGATATCCTTTGTCTGATTAATGCTGACATTTGATAACTGAGCTGTATTTGCACATATAATTATGAAAAGTAGATGCTAAGCCTGACTATTTAGATTAGCTATCACACATTTTACAAAGCATAAGACAGTTTTTGGCAGTGCAGGAGTGCCTAAATTCTTTTCTTGGGTTGAGGCACGAGAGAGTTTACAATTACTTAGTGAAGATGTGAAGAGGCTCAATCTAAATGTAAATTTCCCCCCTTAGCCAGCCCATCTTACAGTAACCTTAGTCTAAGCTGTTATTTTCTCCTATTTCAAATCCCTATCTGGGATCTTCTTCAATGACACCATAAGAGCAGCCAACTTATAATGGCCAGGCTCAGAGTTATGAGGGAACACTGATGTTTACAGAGCTAAATCAAAATAGTAAATGAAGACACAAATGCATCCATACAGGCCACATGTATGGATAACCCAGCATAAGTCTGGTTGAGTCTATCATTATTCCCCCTTTTTTATGTTGCAGATCATGAGCTGTAATTTCTTTGTGGCCACATTGTGCTCTGTGATTATACCATCCCAGAGGAATCCTAATCAGGGCCAGCAGGTGTTACAGTGACATGTTAACAACAGAAATGAGGCGTAGCTTCAACAGAAAAATGTGTGACATTTTCAAGTTCACAAATCCACAAATCTTTTTTTTTTTTTTTTTTCCCCAAGCTCTCCCTCTACTGCTTTCTCTCCCTGAGGGATTCAAAACCCTAAAGACCTTTTTTAAAGCTTTACTCCTGGTCCCAGGAGTTATATCTAGATTGTCACTTCTTGCTCCTTATTTGTACAAAACCTGATTATTAAAGGTCTCAGTTCTTCACCAGAGCTTCTGTCCTACAGTAATGATATTACTAATTGCCATAACTCAATCAGGGAATGGAAATAATTGCATGACTAGCTCCTGTAAGAGACTTTTGCAGTAGAAGAGAAGAGCACAAGGAGATGTCAGGCACATTCATCCAAAACTGTGATCCCCCAAAACCCATTCAGCCAGCTGCACAGTCTCCAAACTCCATTAGTAAACTTAATTTTGGCCATAAAACTCCATGGATGACCAGAGCTTTTTCCTTGTCCATGCCTGCTCGTTCGGAGCCAGCAACAGAGCCCCTGGGCATTGTGCACTTACCACCAATGCTTTCTAAAGGGATTTTTGGCGTCCACACAAAACACAGAGGCAATCAGTTTTGGTAAGAGAACAGTGGCCCCTCACCTTTTGCAGAGGTGGCCATGTGTCAGGGCAGCAAGTCAGAAGTCTGACTTTGAAGCTTCCTCAGACTGCAGAGATTAAAGACCAAATTAAAGACCTTAAATACCAAGGGGCTGACAGGGCTCGCTGACTGCTGTCAGTAATTCCTGCTGATGCTGAGCCTTCTCTGTGTGTGTGTGTGTGCGAGAGAGAGAGAGAGAGAAACCCCGTGAGATCAGGCTCAGGTTGGGAAGCAAACTTGGCTGTTGCATCCTTGCTGGGGAGGATCTTGTGCCTCCCTCTGCAAGCAGCAGGTGGTTCCCATAGGTGAAGCCATCCTTACTCTTCCCAAACCTGCAGCCACCTCCACTCCCAGTTCTCCAGCTTTGGGTTAGTCACTGCTACCCGGGCTGAAATCTACAACCCTGTTAGAGGTGGGTGTTCCCAAGTGTGCACTGCTCCTCTTTCAATATCCAAGGAAATGTCAAAGAACCAGAATGTAAAGTCCTTTATGTTCAGCACCACAAAAGCAGAGTTTTTCCAGTCTGATGCCTGCTTGAGAGTCACAAAAGCTCATGCTGAGAGGACTGACTTGGTCTTTTACCACAGTCCCATCTCTGCAGAGTACAGCCAGCTGTCATTTCCAGTGGGAAAATAACCTCCAAAATGATATATCATGCTATTGTACCAAGGAGCACATACCCTGCTTTTAGAGTTACTGCCTCTTTTAGAACTGAACAAAGAAAGTGTGGTTTCCAATACTAATAAATTTGTACTTTTTCTCCTCACAAACTACCTGTGATGTCAAGAAACACCCACATGCACACTTAAAAATGTATCATCTGCTTTCCGTTGTAGGCACAAGTTGTTGGGATCTGCTATTGTCTGCACCACACCACTGTGTGCCACTCATTTTCCAGCTGCCTAACTTCCAAAGGATCACTTATGTTTGATGAGATGCAACAGGGAGAGACCAAATAAGTCAAGAATCATTGAGAATCAAAGGCTGTCTCTAATTATAGGCACCAGAAGAGGAACAGCCCATTTTGGGTCTTCCTCCATAGACAGTGTGGAGCTGGCACAGAAAGGTAGCATTAATTTATCAGGTGTTCAATGAGAAAAAGAAAGATGGGTCATATACTTGTTACTTACTGAAGATGGATGCATTCACAGTTCCTGGTTGTTGAAATTGATATGCATTACTGGATACACCGTTTGTAAGATACAGTTTGATAGAATCTCAACACCAGAAATATTTCACAGAATTATGAGACATTTTAAAAGCTGAGGAGCCAGACTAATAAGATGCCTGTTGGTTGGCAGTGTGATTAGTTTGTATATCCTGCAAGGAAAGTGTCACCTTACACTGAGCAAAATATCAGCCTTAGAGTATTACGAATTATCCATTTCTGATGGTACAGTCGGCTGAAGAAAGCTACAGAAAATATAATTCTGCACACACATACCCCTCTGATAAGTAACCAATATCCCAATATAGCAAACATTCAGTAGGATTAACATCCTAGATATATCTGTGCCAAATTTAGCAATTAGAGTCGGTATTTTTCCACAGTGCTTCATTCCCACTGTATTATTTCCTCCTACCCTTAGCACCTCTTCAACAATTTTTTTCTGACCATGACTAAGGAGGCTGTTCCCAGAAGAAACTAACCCCCAAATTTTCATTCATTCACATTTCAATTCCTCCTAAGATCTACGGGCAGACATACTGTATTTTTTGTTTTAGCCCTTTTCAGCAGTTTCTATAAATCTGTCTCCATTTTATCCCAAACCTTTATGACCTCTGGCTTTAGTGCCAGTTCCCTTCAAAGCTGTAGCCATTTTTGATTTAAGACTGTTTTTTGAGACAGCTGCTCCTTAGTTTTTTTCCCGCCTCTGAAAATCCCAAACAATTGCTTCTTACAAATACTCTGACTGTGATGGTTTAGGAGTTCCTTTGTCCTCAGTGCATCTGCTGTTCTGTTAGGGCTCAGAAAAGCTGATTGCCAAAGTCTGCTTCACAATTCCTGCGTTTCCACATGGAGCTTCCTCTCCAACGCTCCCATCCAAATCTGGGGCATGTCATTGCTTTCCCATGAGACACACAAACTCTCAGTTATGAAGCACCTTTGAAGCAAGCACAGATAGCTCCTGCAGTTCAAACTCAGCTGAGAGGGCTCTGCAATGAGTTGAGGAATCAGTGATTTTTAAGGAACATGCAAACAGTGTTTAAGGAACAAAATTAAAGGCTCACAAGAAGCAGAGCCAATGAGCAGGAATGCATTATCCTGACATAAAGAGAAGTATAAGCAGGTAAGAATGATTTCCATTCACTGGAGGAATGTTTGGAAACAGACCATTGATTGTGGGAAACGTGGAAGAATACAACACCTATGATCTCAGCACAATATAACTCACCAAGAATGGTATTAGGGGTATGTTCAGGGTTCTACGTTTTTTCAATATATATGTCATTGATTATAATTTTTGAATTTGGCTAGCAAGTCCCACTCAGAAGTCAAAGAAGCAACTTTGCTTACTTTCTTGTTTTGTAGGGTATTACAGTTGGTTTCTTATCAGTAGCAGAATGGAGAATGGTGTTTCCCTTCACCTGTAACAGCAGGTTCGACAATAAAGATGTTCACTAAATCAGGGAGTTAATATTCACTGAAAAATATTTTCAAAACAGCAGACACTTGTAGCACATCCAAGAGGTGTCCTTAGCACTGAATTATTAGAATTTCAAAAAAGGCATAAAACTTTGACATGATGTATCTTTAAAACACTTTTGGGGTTTTCTTTTTTGAGGTTAGATGAAAGCAATTCTTTACCTCATTTAATATCAGAAATACTGGTGTTTTATAAAGATAAGATACAATCTGACAACTAATTGATTTACTGCAATTCAGGTTGTAGAGTCAAGCCCTTTAGTGGTATTGAAGTGTCTTGACAGGGCAGGAAAAACAAGGAAGAAGAAAAGGTTTCTAGTTGTCATACCTTGTAAAAAAGCTTAGAGTCTGTACTCCAGTTTCTGAGGGAAGAAATACCTTTTTGTCAACTTCTTGCCTGGCAATGGAATTACAGCTCTGCTAATCTTCATGTAAAATTGTGAAGTGACAGCATGGTGCTAGCACTGACCGGCCTTGTGATGTTAAATGTATCTAAATGCCTCACCTGTGCAATAATTAGTCCAATAGTCATATGAAGATCTTTTCACATTAAAGAGAAGATAACCCAAAACCTCAGTTTATTTGATATGTGTCTTGGTCTGGGAGTGATTACAAGTTCACACTCCTGCTGCTTACATTGATGCTGCAACTTCCTAAATTATTTTTATCCCGATCCTTGTTAAGAACAGGCACCTGTTGGAGGGATGCCACAGCAGTGGGTGTCCCAGGAGTGTTGCTCACATCTGACCCCAGTCCTTCAGCCCTGTGCTGAGAGGAGACAGGCCCTGGGTTTGGTTTTCCACCCTTTCTCCCATCTGTGCTGCTGTGGGCTTGGCTCTCTGTCCCAAGGGCTCGTGTTCTCCATCCCCAGGGAGGGGCTGCTGAGCTGCTTGGTTTGCTCATCTCCAGGTAGCTGGGCCATAGGAATGGTCCAGGAGTGCAGGCTAGAGTGTGGGCTGGAGCCCTGCTCAGGCTACCTCTGCTGCTCGTTTCCCTGGAGAAAGCTAAATCCACTGACTGTGGCAGCACAGCTTGTGACTGCTTGGGTAAGACTAGATTAAACCCAGAGGAAAAAAAGAGTAGGAAGATATGCCTTCCAAAAGGGGATGTCAGCACAGAAGTGGAATCACAAACCAGCTGCCGCTCTGTGTGAGTGCAGAAGATGATTCAGCACTGGATGCAACACAGACATTAATTAAAAATAATAAGATTAAGCCATTGAGGCTTCCATAGAAATCTAACCGTTTTCTAAACATCAAGACCTTATGAAATGCATAATAAACCATTTATTTCAAAATTTTCTGAAGAGTTTTGATAAAATCTGATTTTGGAGGTTCTTGACAATTCGTCTTGTAACAAGCTAACAATTTGCTGCAATGTGGAAAGTATGTAGGGATAACTGGAAAAAATGGAAAGCTGTTAATCGTTGAACTTATCAAGGAATATCACAATACAATTGGCATTTTCAACTTGTTCATTAGCAGTTTAGAAAATAAAGGGAATATCTTCATTCACCATATTTGCTCATAGCAAAAGGCTATTCTAGTGGCTCAAGACTGTGACAGATTCTAGGAAAACCTTAACGAAATAACATAATAGACAATTTTGTGGTAAACTAAATTTAGATCCATGAAAGACTGGGAACTAGAGATGAGCAAATAATTCTTTCTAAAATGCATTCAGCATATATAGCTTTTGCATGTGTTTGAGAAATGCTGAAGACATTTATGTGAATATGATGAAGAGAGGTTTCTGAAAGTTTAGAATTAGCTGAATTGAGTGACGTGGAAAAGAAATTTACAATAGGGTGGAAAATGTAACAGTAGGACACAGAACATGGATGAGCCTTTCTTCACCAGTTTTGTAAGAGAGGGAACTCTACAGGATTTTTAAAATAAAAGCAAAAACATATACTTGGCATCATAGCTTAGCAGCAATAAGGAAAGCTAAGTTAACAAATACAAAATGAAGTTTCAAATAACAACAGAAGTAAATACAGAACGGGTGAGAAAAATTGTATTTTGAAGGAAAGCTGATAGAAGGTCAATAGAGAAGCTCAGAGAGTTTGTAGAACCAAAATGATCAGTTGGTTATCGCAGGAACAACTTTAATGTTTTCTATTTATTAGGACAGTCAAGAAATATTTCTGTAGTTAAAAACATAACTTTAGTTTGCTTTGAAAAGGATTTACTCCATGGGTTAAAAGTAAGAAATGTGTTAGTCAACATTATCTGAAGCCCCAGTATTGTAGCTGTGTGTGCTGAGAACAACCCAAGAGATGAGACTGGATTAACCTTCCATCATTTATGAAGATCTGTGCTGAGCTTCCTTTGGCACACCTTACAGATAACTAGCATCAGACTGTAAGTTACATTGCACACCCAGAATTCTGTAAATCTATCATCACACAGCAAAGTGGAAAACTTGGGGGAGGGGAGGAGACAAAAGACAGATGCGGAGAAAAAGAAAAGTTACAGATAAAATTACCTTCCAACAATTAATAAAATACTTCTAGGTCTAGGACATACTTCCCATTACAGTATATTTGGAAAACTATCCCACTGCAGCCTGACAATGACTTGTACCTCTCACTCTTCCACTTGTCACACACCCTTTCCAAGTGGGTGAAGAATATGGAGGGTAGGAGAGAGGAAGGGACTGGTGGAGGCTTCATGAGACACTGTGGCTGTGTACAACACCTGCTGGCTGTGCCTCCCTCTAACAAATCCACCCCACAGACCTTTCTTGCAGGAGGATGTCCCTCTGTTTTCTGTGTTCAGTGGTGCAGAAGCCTCTCACCCCTCTGAGGGTGAGCAGCTTTGCTCTGAGGGATCTCAGCATAACGCGGCAATTCATGAGGAACATGGCAGTGCAATTCCATTTCAACAAGAAGTTCATGTTTGTGACACCTCTCATTTTTAATTCATGAATGCATTAATTTTGTATCATTTGCATCAGAAGTAGAGCCTTTCCTGCAAAGGAACACTAAGGATTCATTATTTTTATCTTTTTTCCCCACTATTCTGCTTTGCTCTTAGTCTCCTTCTCTACATGAATCAATATTACTTTTCCCAAATAACAAGCATGTAGGATTTATTCAGGCAAAGTGCTGATATTAAAACTGGGACAATTCCCTTAAGCAATAAACAGTGAACAATAATGTAAAACATTATGGTATGACAGCCATCACCTGAATGAAGAATACACACCTGACTCATCCATTTTTGCTGTCTGTCAACAGCAATACATTTGGATGAGGCAGTGCCTCTATATGCCACACAACAGGTGTCTTCTTACAACTTTTGGACTAAAAATCTGTTTTCTCCACATTCCAGAGATGTTTATCTGTTTTCATAAAGCCTCTATTCTTCACTGAAGGCCAAGAAAGATTTGTAATATCTATTAAATTGGCATTGTTGCTGATTATTTTTAAGTTTATCACATTTTGCAACTTTAAAGCCCCCTTGAGTAGCTTTAATTTTGGGCTCTGTATGCCATCCTTTTTCCATTCAAGACAAGAGTTCACTATCTCAAAGCCATGTACTATTTTAACAGACTCCTGAAGAGATGAAAAAGTTATGAATGGATCCTGTGGTCGAGATGAATACCCATTGTGCTGATGCGACTGTATGAAACACAAAAAGAGGATAAAAAGGGAGGTTCACTTTTGGCATTTAGATTCTCTTCCTTTACTACACTTTCCCTGAAGCATGTCCCTGCCTTTGTTTATCTCCATCTCCTGCTTTGTCTTCTCTTCTAACTCCTGCTCATTCAGACTATTAAAATTCCCTTTGTCCTTTGGGCCACATTACTCCTCTCTTGTTCTCCTTGTTGCCTGCAGCATAATTTTTAAGGTCTTATCCTCCCATCTTCATGGGGCTACCCATGCTTCATGCTTTTTTCCAAGCATAAAATATAATCAGGGTAAGAAAGATGCCAGAGGCTTGCAGAGTTTGAAACCATTATGTTTAAGTCTGGTAGTAGGTCAAGGCAGAGATGCAGCTGCAGAGCTGCATTTTGAGGTTTTTTTGCCTGATCTGTAGTAGAGGTGAGCTGTGTAAACTACCTGTTGAGACTTTTGTGTGATGGAAAATCACAGTGACAGTAAATATACCACCCAAAAGAGAACAGGGAAGGAGAGGGAAAAATATAACAGCTGCTCAGTGAACTCATTACTTCACTATGAGATTAAAGAAGGTGACCAGGAAGACCTAGTCATGGGTACTTGGCAGTGTTTCCCTGCCTCACCTCCCCAAGAGCAAGTAACATCCATCCACTGCAGGAACAGCAGTCACAGCCTTACATGATAGATACAAAACATGGCTTCAATCTCTCTCTCTCTCTTTTTTTTTTTTTCCCCCAAATGACACATTTATGGTGTTTACCCCTGCAGAACTTTCAAGTATATGTTCCAATTAATAGGCATATTTGAAATTTTACATTGTATTAAATGAAGAATACAACCCAAGTAAAACTATCGAATATAAGGTTAAGAATTGAAATCTCTGTTGTTAACTCAAGGCTACCACACAGTAAAGAGAAAAGCCTTTTAAAGAATACCATACAATACATTACAGATCTAAGCTTTTCAAAGCAGGATATGCAGGATTAGGGCTACATTAAAATCCAAACATGATAAAAAGGAAAAACCAAATAGGCAAAACAGGACTACTTTACATTGTTACATAAGAACTCACACAGGAAAGTAATTCAATCCCTGATTCTGTTTTGTAATGGTACCAGGAAAAAAACCATTATTTAAAAACTTTTTCTTTTTTTTTTTTAATTTGCCCTTATCTGATCTGATACCATAAATATCAAAATACTTTAATCCAAACTGTATGGCTGCTGCCATCACAGTGCAGAGCTCATTTTGTTTGTGAGCCTCTGTATTTTCTGTTTCAGCACATATCAGTTTCTCTTCAGTACCAGCTCAGCTCTGACATTTTGGGAGTTTGGGGCCACTGACACACTCGGCTTTGTGATGCTTTTCAAATAACCGCAGCATTATCTACACTACGTTCTATTTTCAAGCTTGTGACAGATATTCTCAGCACTGACTCAATCTCGAAGTCCCTCGCATTTTCAGGAAAAACCGCTAAGATTACACTATCCTTTGGGACTATGCATACTGCCTACATAATATATGTCTATTTTGTAAGCAGCTTAGGGTAGGAACCGTGTATTATATAAAGTTGAGTGTATAGCTGATGCCCTTATTTAGTAATAACCCATGCTTCTACTCCTCCTGACTGCAGTGCCTGGTGGCAGACTGGGATTTGTTTGTGAGGAGATGAGTGGTAGCACAGTAACATCTACTAAAACGCACTTGTTATTCCTGCCTTTCTCACTCAAAGATGAAGACGGCAAGCAGCCAGCGGCATAACCTCTTTGGTAATTGATATGCCTAGAGGCTCCTAGATCCTCCCCATGCCATTCCAACTTCTTCCTCCCCAGGAAGAAACACAGTGATGGAGATGGCAGCGTTATCCTCAGGAGGGTACCACTGCTCCCTTCCTTCCCTGTCTCCCTCACACTCTTCCCTGGGCTCTCAGAGAAATATGTTGCCTTTGAAACTCATGTGCCAGGATATTATTCAAAGATTTATGGTTCCTGATTCTCGCTACAGTCCACTTGTGCAGCTTTGTTTACTTGGCAGGGTGAGGGAGGGAGGAGGGAACTGGATTAGCCTCAAAACCCCGCAACAAAAGGCGGAAAAGCGCTGCTTTAGGCATTTAATAATCTGCATTTCTAGAGAATTACTGAATATGCCGGAATTATCTCTTGAAAATCTACTGTATTTTAAGAGAGATATTCACAGCACTTAACACTTCACATCAAAACATATTTGAAATCAACAGGAGTTTTGGTTCTGATGTGGTAACCACTGTCATATACCATAAAAAAAAGAGCAAAACAAAATGTTCTGGTTTTATTTACTTTACCTTTAGAAGCATAAACATTACACTGATAAAAAAAAAAAATCAGAACCACTGAGATCCAAGCACTGGGAAAAAGGAAGGCAAACAATTCAGGTTTTTGGTCAAGTGAATCATTTTCTTCCCATTTGTAAAGACCTTTACAGCTGAGAGGGGACTACAGTATTTACCTGAACATTGTGTGGGGAGAGGACTGGAGTATTGGTTTTGGTGACTTTCTATTTTTTTTAGGAGAGGAAGAATACTACCTGGTCTTTGCTCATGGTATTGGACAGATATCATGCAGTGGTTCAAAACGCTAATTTGCTTAATTGCATTAGTCCACTCTCCTCCTGTTATGGGAATTCAAGCCTCAATGGCAAATTCAACCTCCTAATGAGATTATGGTGCCGTTCCCAATATGAGGCTGTGGGGTGGCAAAGGAGCCACGCGTTTCCGTGGTGACTGGCTGAGTGGTTAACCCTGGTAAGATGTGGTGGAGGGGAGAATCAGCCTGAGTGACAGTACTTCATCCTTTAAACTTCAGTTCATGGCTGAGCAAAGCAGAAATAGTGCCAAGCAATGACCGTGGGGAAATTACCCTTGTTTTAATCTTTGTCTCCTCCAGCTGATGTCAGTAGAAGGGGACAAGACAAAGGACCTCAAGCTGTGGTAAAGATCATTAAAACAGAAAAATATAAAGCCATGGACATGTCTGTGCCATCTATTAAATATTAATATCAGTTGAATGCAGATATTTTTCTTTGTTATGCAGTTTGATACCACCATTATTATTATATCTTTAATCCATTTCATGTAGTTTTATTCCTTTTTTAAGCTCCTTTGTAATGAAGGTGCCTTTTAGTCAGCTCCACCAGCTAATCAGATTGCTTTCCCTTCATTACTCACATTGAGCTTTTAAAGCCTGAAGCCTAAGCTAACTGGAATATATGGTCACGATTTAAGTAATGTGGAAGAGCTGAAACTGTGCCAGAAACAGTGCACATAGCTACATTTTTATTGCCTTCATATTAAGAGCAGGTGAGATGCTCTTGAATCAGGGACTGTTCAATCAAAAACATGTCCAATTACTGTACAGGAGTATAACAGATGTGTTTATCACTCATATATTTCAGTGGAAACAACTAAAAGCCTTTTTTGCCATTTATCCAATAAATTTTGTGAAGACAAATACAGGGCAATGTTAAAGAGATCACGTCTATGAATGGAGAACAACAATAATTTTTTGGGAGTATATTATTTTTTTTCCCAAGGCAAACATATTTCTGAGTCAGAGGACAATGCTGCCCACATGCAATTAAGGAGTCTATAACCCACACACATGGATCCCCCGAGCCCAGTTTAGTTCACAGCAGTGCAAATCTAGAGAATTTCCACAGTGGTCAGTAAAGTTAAGCTGTTGCCAAAAACACGCATAAAGGCAAAATTGTTACCTCTTTCCACAGGCCAGTGTATGTGAGAAAAGACTGGAGGCGCAGGCCCATGGGCAAGCCTGAATGAAGGGATTCAAGGGCTAAATGAATTCGAAAGTGATAAAATAACTTACTCTGACCACCAAGCACCACTGGTGTGTGATTTTCCTCTCTGGTATGTGGCTGCTGCCCAGGAGCGTGGCGGTGGGGAACAGCAACCTGGCGCAAGGGCAAGAAGAAAAGGAGATACCATTACTACGTGACACCATCAGTAGCAACTCCTAATTCCTCTACACTCTAATTTAGTACAGTTGAGAGTGTCATCAATTGCTGAAATCTTTTCACTATTTTTAAACCTCAGGGACCAAATGGAAATCACATTTTAAAGACGGAAATTTAATTAGGGTTTTTGAGTAGTCATTTACCAAAGGAGAAGAGACAAGGGCAGCTCTACATTCCTTACCTCTCCTCTGGGAAGGTTTCTGATGTCTGCTGCTGATCCACGCGGTGTTTCTTTTATTGTGGATTTGTCTGTGATGGCTCCCAGCAGATCAGTTTGATGTAGCTGGTCGTCAGGGTTAAAATGGAAGAATCAATAAGTTTTTCAGTTTGTGTTTTTGTTTTCGTCAGCACTTTTAGGAAAGCCTGTAATTCTTATAATCACATCCTGACCTTGATTCCCAAGATCATCTATTTTTGAAGATACCTACACTGTAATCAAAGTGGCCATTACGGCACTGCTAGTTACATGTGTAGCTGCTTTCATCTAGCTAGACTCCGATTAAAGGTTCCTGCAACATCTAGGCTGCTGAAGCCAATGGCAGGAGGGCTGTTGCAGCAGTGGAGCCCTTACAGCCCCACAGGGGATGCTAGGCATCCACTTGAGAGGACCAAGAGCTTGGTGGCCTTTCCCATGACAGCTCCTGCCTCTAAGGCTCTGCTGGAGTCACACTTTTACCACCTAGAAAAACCTTGTTAGCCTCATTACGATCAATTGTCTGCAGTTAGGTTTTTAAAACATGACCTTCTTCAGTCCTTCAGCCCAAGTATTTATTAAGTGCATGGACAATTTTTCTCATTAAATTCTCACAGCCCATGTGGGGTGAGAGCAGCAGCTAATATTGTGGCTGTGACACATATTTGCAGCTCCTCCTCTTCATCTCTGGATTTTTTTTTTAACATTTTTTTTTGTCTTGGCTTTCTTAAAGTTTCTTTGTTGTTTTCTGTTGCTCTAGAGTTCAGAAGAAGTGGCTCTGGTGTACTTCTGAAAGTTCAGCAGGATCAGTAATTTAGCAGTTTAAGAGGCTGAGAGGCTGGGAAGAAGGCAAGATAATCACAGCACCTTTATAAGGTATTTTACACATAATAAAATACAATCAAATGTTTTGATAAATAAATTAGGAGCCTAATCTCTCTTGGCTTTCCTAACAGTGACAGAGATGACTCGTCCTGATTCCACTTGCTGGAGGAACCTAATTTAAGCATCCAGATTTAGATGAGTTAGTATATGATGTGATGACTCCTTCCCACTCCTGTTCATTTTTCCACTGCTCACATGGGTAGGAAATTCAGATGTATGCTACTATTTTTTTTTTTTAGCTGTGTGATGTGACCCCTTATTGTTAATGAGAAGATACTAACCTTTTGAAATGTGAGGATGAAATTACACGCTTTTCAGGACTAGATCCACAAACTAATATAATAATGTAGAGCCTAGGAAAGAGCTATGGAGGCACCCAAATCTCAGATCTGAAATTTGTTCCTATAATGAGAAAACCAGAACACTTATTAAATGGTTATTTAAACAGGCTTAGGATCACAATCCCAACAAATTCTGCTCTGGCCAAGAGTAAAGAATAGTTAAGAGAGTAAGGATGCAAACCCAGACCTCCACCCACAGTTTCAGTGGGAGAAAGAAATCATCTTCCAGATGGGTTTTGCCATTGACTAATCCTGCAACAGCAAGAATTTTTATTAGCATTAAGAGACCTAGGAACTAAAAGGATCTCTTAAAATGCAGCCCCAACACTGTCTGGAACAGAATTTTGGGTGTGTAATATGCACTCACAACAGACTTTGGCTGTACTATGTTTTGTACACAGCTGCGAGCACTCATGTAGTTATTCCCCCAGAAATATCCATCTTGGTTATGGAAATATTAGGAAATATGCTTCTGGAAATCCTTAGAAAAGAACTCCTAGTCATTATGAGAGATCACTCTAGTTCTTCTGACCAGAAGAACTGTGGAATATAGGCAATATTATGTGGAGATTAGAAAAAAAAAAAAAAAATAGGGTATGAAGGCAAAGAAATACCCGGATATACCTTTGTTACACTGCATTACCATAAAATATAAACAAAAATGGGAGAAAATGCTCTCATGATTCCAATTCAGAATTTGAGGGATTTCTAAATTACAGCTCTGCCAGAGGTGAGGGGTCAAGGACACTGTCCTTCTCAATGCTAGCAACGTTTTCAGACTACCTGACATATGCTTAGGTGCTTGTGTATCCACAGGGGAGGAAGAAAAGGGTATAATGCAATGGGCATTAAGTAGGTTCATCCAATTGTTGTGGTTTACCCCCATCTGATAACTAAGCACCACACAGCTCCTCAGTCACTGCCCCAGCCCCCCCTACCAGTGGGGTGGGGGAGAGAGTAGGAAGACTCAGACTCATGCGTTGTGATAAAGACAGTTTAATGGGACAGAAAAGAAAGAAAATAATAATGTTAAAATAATTTGAATATGCAAATCAAGTGTTGCACAGTGTGATAGCTCACCACCAACTGGTACCAGTCAGTTCCTGAGCAGTGGCCCCCAGCCAGCTCCTCCCCTCAGTTCATATACAGAGCATGATGCCATATGGTATGGGGTATCTCTTGGGTCAGTTGGGGTCAGCTGTCCAAGCCTTGTCCCTTCCCAGCTTGTGCCTCTCCAGCCTTCTCACTGTCAGGCCACAAGAAGCTGAAAAGTGCTGTAAATTGGTCAGCAACAGTTGGAAACATCAGTGTGTTTTCAATGTTACACTCATACTAAATCCAAAACAGAACACTGTACCAGTTAGTGGCAAGAAAATTAACTTTGTCCCAGCTGAAACCGGGACAGAAAATATTTACCTATATGCATCTCCCTTTTGGTTCCACTGTCTTGCACATCACTTGGAATGTCATGTCAAATAATGCAATGCTAGAAAAAGAGGTTTTGATGATATAGTTTCAACAAAAGCTGAGGGCTGAAGTTTTCTGTTGACCACTAAGGTAGCCTGATGTGTTGTGTATTTCAGGAACAAAGTACATCCAGACCATTTCTAGTTGAAAGATGCTTCCACTCATATGCTAATGATTTTGTTGGCAAGATCTAGACTATGCTTTTTAATATTATCGACATTTGTTTCAGTTTCTCTTTTCCATTTCAGCCTGCCTGCTTCTTTGTTTCTTTCTTTCCATTCCAACTCTTCTGCTCCCACTGCAGCAGTGCTCTGGAGGCTCCTGGCAGTCCAGTCCCGTAGGTCCATGAGTGCATGAGATTTTCATGTGACAGCTCCTTGGATCCTGATCCAAGGGTCTGAGCCCTGCTTGCTGAGGCTGCCAGAGGGGTGCTGCTGTGCTGCTTGTACAGTGCTCAGCCAGCTCCCTTCTGACTGGCAAGAGGCTGCTTTGATGGCTCATCTGGGCACACCAGGAGCTCAGCTAGCGCTGACAAGGCAGGCACTTCCCCACTAAATCTGACAGCCTGACAATACAGGTTTCTTAATACTAAGGAGGACAATTTCCTCATTAATATTTGCTTGACTAGTCTCATGTCTTCCTTTTCTCTTCCACTTTCACTCTCCCATGTAAATGCAATCTACTTGTGACATACTCCCATCCATTTTCCATTTTCTCTGTTTTCTCCACAAACAGTCCTGCAATTCTCTTCCCTAAAGTAGCAGTGGCCAGGCACACAGAGTGGTTGAAGCCCTAAGTGGTTACTGAGCCCCTGAGTCCCCAGCAACACAGCTTTGTCTGGGGTAAAATGAGACAGAAGGGGACATGATGGGTCATGCACTGAGGAGAGAGGTCAAGGCGCCAGCCATGGCTGAGACACTTTCTAGTGAGGAGCTTTTAAGGGAGATCAAAGATGAGGCTGTCCAGATGTGATATGGTTGCAGTGTGCCAGAAGAGGAAGGACACAGGCCCATTTTTGCTGAAGCTCCTCACAGGAGAGTGAGGGTATTGAAAGAAAGAAGGAAAGCATAAAGCACTGAATGGGCCCAAGCAAGGCAGGACAGATCTGACTCCCAGCCCAGTTACTACCTGGTGTGCAGCATTTGAGACACGAGGTTTGGCTGTCCCACACACCTACCCACATTTGCATTCTACCTCTTATTAATGTTAATTACTCTTATGTTTTGCTATAAGAGGGAGATGTGGACCTTAAAAGGCACACAACTTTCAGAAAGCAGCATAACCTCCTCCTCTTCTCATGGCAGAGCTTGGACAAGTTAGACTTTCTCTGAAATCATTGACTAAAGTTTTTTTAAAAACTGAAACATACGAAACAGCTCCACATTAATTCAATAGGAATTCTGTTTCTAGATGGCAGCTGATTAGAACTGGATGACTGATTCAACTGAAGAACCCTGATGCATCAATTGATCAAACTGATAATTGATGCACTGCAAAAACTGCTTTTTGACGTATCCAGAGACGGGCAGGCACCTGAAGGCAAATGTCTAATTTTAGTTTAGACCCCTTCATCCGAAAAACCCTCTTTTTTGTTGTTTTTGTCTTTCAAACACTGATACTTACTTATTATGTCTACTTAGAGCTGTGCAGTGCATAACAAAAGTTGGTCTTATTGCAGAAAAACTGAAGTTCAGTTTTTATCACTGGCCAAATTGCATGCTGTGTCCATAAGGGGGAAAAGAGAAGCTGAACTATTCAGAATACCTCTCTTCCAACCTCCTTTGAGTTTCATTATCAATGACATTTTTTATTTCAGCAGACACCAAAACTTTCCTTATGAGCTTCTAGCACAGCCTGGCACAACTGCTACTATTTAAATCCCTTCTATACATTTTATCCATAATTTTTATCTTATGACCCAGGAAAACATAAGACTCAATTTATTCATTAACCTTAGCTTTCTGAAACTGCAATTACTGCCCTGTGCACAGTCAGTAATTGAATTGAAAAGGGGTAGCATGCAAATGCCAGCCAGCACTAGCTACTGCTAAACAGATAATCCTGCACGCTCACTAAAATTGCACGTGGCACACAGACAGCAGGTAGAAAAGCAGAGCATTGGAAAGGAAAATGCACGAAGTAGCATGTGCAGGGATTAAGGAGATGCAATACACCAGACTCACAGGAAACCACTCAGTGGGAATAAACACAACATTATATTAGCTTAGGTTTACGATTACAGCTAATAGCATGCAGTCATTACTTTTGCATTGAAAAGCATTTTCTGAGTGGATGGTTTCTCCACAGAATCAGATCTTTTCTCCCTGCCTTCTGTAATTCAAGATGTTGGCTAGGATTTCATATAGCCTAGTAACTCCTGCCCCAGCCATCATGAAAGAGATCAAGACATTACAAATAAGGACTGGCCTAAGAGAATGAGATTCAACTTGAAATGTGCTTATCTTTCAACATTGCTACTTTCAATTTTTTTTTCCTCCCACTGAAGCATGAGTGTATGCTTACCCAGGCTTGCAGACAGTGTTTTTCCATTTTTCAGCTTGATCTATGTGTAGATGACCCTGGTCTCTTGCAGCTGCATTTCATATCTTGTCATGGCACTTGCAGAAGTATCTCGCTGGTTGCCTGAGTGCATTTATCATGAAACCACATATCCCTCTCATATTTCACATGTTTTGCTTGGCTTCCCAGCTCCAGTCCTAATTTCTTAATTTCTTCCTTTGCTACTGGGAAATGTTTCAGTAAGTAAAAAATGCCACTTAAAAAGCTTGAATGGTTAATGGTTCTGAACCCATACAAGGTATACTTACATTAGTATTTTCATTCAGATCAGGACCATTCCCTTTTGCTGCACTTTGGTTCATGTCACAAAACTGTGCTGGAGAACATGAAGAGGGTATCTACTCAAGGAGTCCAAAGCAGAAGCTGTTCTTTAGGAGCACAGGTAGCAAATTCCAACTGCTATTGGCAGCCACTGCCCAAGGCCAGATTACAACAAGCCCAGAGCAATCCCCTCCCTAGCAGGGTCCAACACCAACTCATTTCAGCAGAACTGCTCATTTTGGATCACATCACTTGTTAAGATTGACATACCATCCATACCATAAGCAATCACAACCTTTTCCTGTTTTAAGCTGGTGGTGCGTTGCAAGAAGGCACCTATAGAGGATCTACAGCTATGTATAGAAAAGAGTAAGTTATTTTGCTAATCTTTTTGTTGTAAGTGATGCCTCTTCAATCTGATGTTTATTACAATAGTTAATTCTCCCCTTTGTTAATAGTTAGTTCTCCCCTTTGGCTGAACTCATCTCAGCCTGACTGGTAACCTTGGTTTAGCTTGCTTAGTTGTAACATTTTTTTTTTCCTAGTGATCAGATAGCTGCTCCCCACTCTATGTACTTTTGCATATTTTAGTCACATGATGTAAGAGTTTTTATAGAGACAATGGTGGCAGCTGGTTTTTCTACATAGAAAGATGTATTTAGGACTCACACATAGAGCAGCTAGTGCATTTATATAGGAATAATAGCAAGGCCTTCAAAGTGGGAATAGTGGATGTGGTCTAGACAAATACAGGCCTGGGTTGATAAAAGGGGGTTTGGAATCACACTAAGGATTCAAATACTCATAAATGGTAAATTAAAGATACTCACAATTTGGAGCTGGGCAAAACTAGTGTTAGGAGCAAAAGAGAGAAGAAAGCATTATCCAACACATGCAAAATGCACTGTATATTGTAAATGAAGATGAAATGCACTTGCAGACCAGTGAAAAGAAGAAAGGTCCACAGAAGTATCAGCAAACATGAAAACAGCGCCAAATAGAACCTGAAGTGAGGAAGAAGTTGCCAACATCGCATTCCTCTTGGCAAGGAAGAAGAGGATACCCAGTTATCACCACACCCCTCTCAGTGTGAGGAGGGCACGTGCTCATGTGCATTTCTCTGCAACAGTTTAAACTGATTATTTTTCATACAGCCAGAAGTGTAAATTTAGTTGGATAATAGGGAATGTGAAATTTAGTAACTAACTGCAGTAAAATCTTAGAAACTGTTTATTGCATTTTATTTAAGTCTACTAAAACGTCAGTTACGTGAACATTAAACTCTTGACTTCTCAAATAAGGCATGTCCCCATTTTTGCTTATAATAAGACTTTGAGAATAACAAACTGATTTCAATTAAGATGTATTTTGTTGCCAGTTTAAGTGACTCTTTCCTGGATGCATAGAGTTTAAAAAAAAAAAAACAACAAACCTGCAAAAGGTAGTTATTTTGATATAGATGTTAAATGTAACCAAGCTTAAACTTTTAAGTGTGTCAATGTGGAGATTTTCAAAGCTCTTGAACGGCTTTTAATCTGCACATAAGGTGACAGAAATAGTGTAACTTGTCTGTGCTTTCTTTGGAGTGGTGACTATACATGTCTTGTACAAAAACCAGCCCTTTTTTCTTCCCTCCCACACATGTTCCACTGAGGAGAATTCTCTAAGGGACGTTGGAGTGACATTGATTTAGGATAGTTGATAGATACTGTAATCAAAGACTATAAGTCATGTAGAAAAATAATATTGGGTATCTAAGAATATCTGTTATATCCAGCATTCATAGACTGCATGAAAAGGGGTTTAATTTACCTGGATTTATAAAAGCCATTCAACATGTCTCTCACTGAAGGCTCTTAGAGATACTAAGATGCCATGGAACAAAAGTCCTCTTCTGGATAAATTGCAGATTAAATGATAAAAAGTTATTGTGTAAACTGCTGCTGAAACCACATTTTTGAACGCAGTTCTGGCCCTCTTGGAAAGAGATGATAAAAGATATACAGAGGAGGGGTGTAAGGATGTTTAAAGGTATGAAATGCCTTCAATAACAGGAACAACTGAAGATAACAGGACTTGCCAAGACTGCAAAGGATATGACTGATGGAAACACTTGATATAGGACCTTAAAATTATGGGAAGTTATTTTACCATAGAAATGGTAGAAAGGAAACAATTGTTCAACTGTTTCTTCCTGTAAAATAATGCTGGGGAATGAAACAAATTAGCAGATAATAAATTCAAAATTAAAAAAGCTCTTTTTTTCCCATAGTCTATTTTTATGATGTAGCACTTACCACCACAGTATATTGAAGATGCCAATAACTCACATGGGTCTAAAAAAATGCAAACAAATGGACAAATCCTTGAGAAAAAAAAATCCATTTTGCCATTATGATTCATCAGCTCAGGGACAGCAGAAGTTTACCATCAAGACTTCCTGCCCAGCAGGGGAAAAACTTAATTTTCTGTAAATCCTTGTCTATTTTAGGATTGCAGAAGGGAAAAAGCCTTCATTTTATGTCTGTCTATAAAACAGGGGATTAAGTTAATGAGGCTTGAGCCCCTTCCATTTATCTGTTCTTAAAAATCAAAACTGCACTGGAGAAGAGAAAGCAATGCCCTTATCCAGAGGTTATCTCTGGCTGCAAATGGATGTTCTGGTCTCCTCTTCCTTCCAGTGGTTATTGGAGCTCTTTGGATTTTGTCCTTCCCCTCCAACATGCCACTAAAACCCCATTAGAAGCAGCTGCAGTATCCTGCAAGAAGGACTACAGTCAGAAGCCTAGAGCATAAAGCAATTTTATAATTTGGCAGTCAACACATTTTGGCTTCCTTCCCTCTACCG
Source organism: Parus major (assembly GCF_001522545.3). Lineage (NCBI taxonomy): Eukaryota > Metazoa > Chordata > Aves > Passeriformes > Paridae > Parus > Parus major. The sequence continues at coordinate 100,603,682 of NC_031769.1, forward strand.
CCTTCCCTCTTTCCAGGCAAGCTTGGACAATTCCATAAAGCCTGTGTTTACATGGCTACTGTGAATCTGCATCACAATCCCTGAGGAAAAAACCCGACTTCTTTCTTCAGGGCTGGCTAGCTTTAGGGACCCAAACTGTTACGCCACCTAGGGAAGGTGTCTGTGGGATTGTTTGTATTAACACACTGAGATACACATGGTAGATTTTATAATCCCTAAATACAACATAAGGCAGCTTTAGAGAACATGATAAGCAACTCTGGGTTAGAAGAAAGCATAACAACTTTAATCTAAACAAGCATCTTAATTCCTTCATCACAACAAAAATCACAGCCAATGCCGACCAGGTCTCCTCTTTTCTAAGAGCTAAAATCATCTTCAGGAAATAAAAATGAAAACTTTCAACTAAAATAAAACTAAATATTTCAGAAATATCTGTTAGGATCTACAGGAAGCTGGATTCTTTTGTAAGGGCTGGCACATGGCCAGACTGACATAAAATTTTGTTTTAATAATATTGACCCTGTAATCCTCTGTGACACAACTCCAGGAATAACTAATTGAAGCAGAACTCTGAAATACGTAGTATTAAAATAAAAAGTTTACCTTTACAATTTGAATGGAAAACACCCTTGACAAGAGACGTTTTGCCTCTATTTTGGCCAGAATTGGAAGGAAAAATAGTTTAATTCCAGACCATCTAATCAAGTATAGAGAACAGATTCCACAGGAAGTTCTAAGAATAATAAAAATTATGAGTCCTGAGCAAAAGCAAGGTAGTAAATCACACTGAGGATGGGTTTGGAGTTTTTTTTGCTTGTTTGTTTGTTTGTTTGTTTTTTTAATATTTTGATTCATTTTTATTAGGAAATTAGGAAAGCCCATCTGGATATTTACTGATTTTTGAATAAGTCACTGAAGGAGGTCACCAAGAAGTACAACTAAACAGCTTGTATCTATCATGCACTTAGCTAACTGGAAGTTAGCTAAGAATAGCTTTTCTGTCAGAAAAGATACTTAGGAAAACAGTTTTGCAAACAGAAAATGAAGTGTCTTTCTAATACTTCAGTACTTCCTTCCTTGTACCAAAACAACACACTCGTGCATTTCTTTGGCTGTATTTTCAGTGCCCACAGCTAAGCCCCACTCAAGCTGCTGCTTTGGAAAAAGCAGGGGTTCTGTCGGAAGAGGCGTTCACTCAGGAGGAAGCAGTGAGGAGGAATTGCTCATCCAGCAGGGCAGGGAACAGGCTCCTCCACTGGCGGAGCTCCACTGACCCCTAATGGACAATCCCCAGCACTGCGCTGCCCTGGCAGGCATTCCCAACCCGGCCCGAAAACCCCACCGTGATCAGCACTCCTCCTTTCAGCCCATTACCAACTCTGACACCTCAGCTTTTCATTATTTACTGTCAACATAGTTATTCCACCTTCGTATCTCACCGTCTGAGGCGTTCTAAGAAGCCAGAAAGAAGAGGAGGGTGAACAGTGTTTAACACAGCCATTTTGACACCTAGCTAGGACAGAGGAAATTCAGATCTTTAAAAACTAAAGCAAACCAGTTTTACATCTTTGAACAAGAAATAGAAAACGTTAAGGACTAGCATCTCTAACTGACCCATTTAAACTACTTTAAAAAGGAAGACGTGAAATCAGCACAATCAAGAATCTGTATAAACGACTGTAGTAATTTTAAAGGCACAGCCCAAGTATTTGTGCCTTTTCTCCCCAAGGAATGCCTATACCTGCCATCAGGAGATAAATGAGATGTTTCCATTAGAGGAAAAGGACTCTGCTTGAGAAAAACCCCAGCTGCTTCCACTGAGTGAGAACCCACCAGCACCATGGCTCTGGAAGGGAGAATGAATCCATGCTGGTCGGGGCAGTTTCTTTTTGTCTTTCACAGACCGCGGAGATGAACTCATGGGAATGAACTCCCAGTACAGAAAAGTGACCAAGTTGGATACAGGCTGTGTTTCCCATTCCCTGTCTAGAAAAGGGTTTTGTTATTTTTTTACTAGTTTGGGTGCTCTGCTCCACTTTTCCTATGCACCTTTCCTACTCCAGAAACGTAGCTGCTATAAATCTTCCAAACTAGAGAGATTTTGATGTGAGGAAGTAATGGCATGGAACGAAAAGGATCCCAGAGCTAATGCCCGCATTGACAGCCAGGAGAACAGCCCCATTTAGACAAGCAGCACTAGTCTGTAAGAAAACTACTGGCTTACAAAGTTAATTGGATTAACTAAAAATCCTTGCCCAAGTCAAAAAGATCCACCAGATTTCAAACCCTGCTTAAATCTAGCACTCAAAATAACGATCATTTTATGGTATCACTTTCACAAACAATGATAAAAGGGAAACCAGTTCAGGCAAACTCTTTGCTGCCAGAAACTCCTGCCCCTTCAGTGTGGTGACATAAATAACAGATTAAATTAAATTACATTAACTTCTGGTTAACAGAGCCCCTTGGGAGACAGTCTTGAAGGGTAAAGGACTCCAAGAAGGCTGGACATGCTTCCAGAAGGAAATCCTGAAGCTGTAGTAGCAGGCCATCCCCTTATGCTGAAAGATGAGCAGCCAGGAAGAAGACTGGCCTGGCTGAACAGTTTTGGCTGAAACTCAGAAAAAAAGGGTTTATGATCTTTGGAAGAATGGGCAGGCAACTAAGGACGACTACATGGATGTGTTAAGGTTATATAGAGATAAAATTAGAAGCAACAGGGCCCAGCTAGAACTTAATCTGGCTATTGCCATACAAGACAATAAAAAATGCTTCCGTAAGTACATCAGCAACAAAAGGAGGGCTAAGGAGAATTACTGTGCTTTATAAGAGGCAGGGGTAAACATAGTGACAAAGGATGAGGAAAAGGCTGAGGGACTTAATGCCCTCATTGCCTTGGTCTTTAATAGTAAAGCCAGCTGCCCTTTGGGTACCCAGCCTCTAAGATGGAAGACAGGGATGGGGAGCAGAATGAAGCCCTCACAATCCAAAGGGAAATAGTGTCCTGCTACACCAGTAAAGACACATGCAAGTCTATGGGGCTGGATGGGATCCAAGGGTCCTGAGGTAGCTGCTGATAGTGTTCAGTAGGCCACCTTCTGTCATTTTGAATCCTGTGTTTGATTTCACAACAAAATAGACATTGAGTTGCTGGAGTGTCCAGGAAAGGGCAATGTAGCTGGTGCAGGGTCTGGAGCACAAGGCTTATGAGGAGTGGCTGAGGGACCACTCACCTTCTCATCTTTCTTCAAAGAATCTTGACATTAGTTGTGTATCTCAAAATCTAGTGAAAGGAAGATCAGTCACTATTTCTCTAGCACACAGCACAACAGTGCATAATTCAAGATGTCCTGGTAAGCCAGTGGTTTCAGTTTTTTCTGTGCCATGACTAATAGAAACAAGGCGAATTTCCAGTGTTCCTATTTTCTATTCACTTGTGAAGAAATGATCTGTTAACCCACTGGTTGAATACCCATTACAGTCAGGTTAAAAAGTTTAGGGACACAATCAAATATTGTTTTAGTCTCCTGACAGAGATGAATTTTAGCTTTGGTAAAAGACACAGTGCTAACTGGATGCAATACAATATCAGGAATTTACTGTATTAAATCCTCACTACATTGAAATCAGTGGCAAACCACCCTTCAATGACCATAATCTATCTAATAATTTCAGTATTTCATTATTTCTCTGATTCAAGAAAGTAAAAAAACCCCAATATTTCAGAGCAGATGGTACTAACCAATTTCTGACACTCCTGAGATTTCTGCTTGCCATTCTTGCTCATCAAAGTGCTCTCACGTTTATTTTGTCTGTCACGAAGAACCTGCCAGGGACTAAAGGATCTCAGCAGCACCTGGTGAGTTTAGTGGTAAAAAGCATTTTGGGCTCAGTGTTAGAAGGAAACAATCCCCACACACTCCCTGAAGAGTGGGAATGCTGCCTCTTCTAACCAGGGCTTCTAAAGAACAGGGATCTGCTAACACAGATGTCTCTGTGCCCATCTTCCCTTTTTTCTCCCATCCTATGATCCTCAATGATTGTGCAGACCATTCAAGTAGTCCATCATTAGATGCTAACATAGGTTGGGGTGACTGCTGAACTTCCATATCCTGCATGACTAACTTTTTTCCCCCTCCCCTCTTCCCACATCACACCACTAATGCCTGCTCTGGGTGGAGCAAGGGCAAAAATAAACTGGTTTTGATTCATATAACAGTTGTAGAGATAAAATCAGGAGACAAAACCATCATCACAGTATAATGGATGTAAAGCAAACAGGTTTCCTGAAAATTTTATGATTTATAATGAATAATAAAACATTCAAGCACTCAAATAAATATGTCCTTCTTAAATGCAATAGTTTTTAATTTTTGGTACAAGAGACTGAGATCCCAATCTGCCTATATACAAACAGCACAGAATTACAAAAAGAAAGTTTATCTAAGTCAAATTTCTTAATTTTTATTAAATTCATAAACTGCAGGAAAAATCACAAGTTTCTAAGTACAAATAAAAACAAATCAGCTAAAATAAAATGGTTGTCAAGTTAAAACCCACTTTCCATAATTTTCCCTTCCTTGCTATTGCCCACAGTATCTGAACTCCTAGAAGTGCTTTAGAAATTCACTTTATCTTACCAATAGGATAGTAAACTGTAAGTTTACTATTTAAAAAAGCAAACTGCTTAGGCACAAGGTGGCAGAAGACATAAGCACAAATATCAACCATGCTTTCCTTAATTTTTCAGTAGAAAGCCAGGTGTGCTACAGGCCTGCATGGCATTGAATTCAGAATGTCAGAGCTTATTCAGTGAAATAAGGGCTTTTTTTTTTTTTCCCTGTGTGTGTTAACAGTTTGTTGTGTCTTTTTTCTCCCATAAAACAGAGAGAATCTGTTTAAGTCAGTGGTATACTTTACTGTTCAGTGCCAGTGCTCTGGCTAGAAGAGTGGCAAAAGTGACAAAATAGGTTCCAGCACCAGAGAATGCAAAGTAGAGAAGCTGTAGTGCGAAAAAGACTGGTTCATACTTGTGTTGTCAGTGTAATTAATAGTCTGGCGACCACCTGCTAAGACAGCATGACAAGCAGTCACATGCTATTTGAAGATATCAGCTGGGCCAGGTCATCAGCTGCTCTCCCAACAGAGCAGTGACCAAGGTGAACAACTAACGTCTGCTGCTCTTCCAACTACACCTAAAGGAACTGTCAAACAGAAAGTTAAATCATAACAAAATTAACACAAGTATTGTTCCATATTCCAGATTCTACCTTTTACCCATCACTTGATACTTGCCATTCTAATAACAGGTGCAGTTCCACTGTCATTCATAAATACAAAATTTTATTTGCACTTCATTAGTTTAGAAAGACCACAATGTTTTTCAATACCACAACATTCAGGACACACCAAGTTATTCAAATATGCATCTACTGATTTACCACAGCTAAACTAAACAGTGCATTTAATAAAAGATATACCAAAGATATAATTCACAAGTTCATTATCAGACAAAATCCTAACACAGTATTTGCTTGATGGGAATAATTTCCACCATTAGGAAAGAAAATAATTTTACCTTAGGTTCCCTTCCCCCATCCCTACAGATGTCCAGACAAAAATACACATATATATTCCTTAACACAGGAAAATGTATCATCTTATTTTTTTTTTTTTAATCAAGAATTTGTCTAGGACAGCAGCATTGCTTTTTTATACCTTCTTTTAGAACTTGATATATCTCCATTCCTTTATTGAAACTTAATGATTCTTGTAACCAAATTTATGTTTATGCAAAAAATTATATATGCTTTTTCAAAGTGCAATCTTAGATCTGCACCAGATGTGATGTCTTAGTACATAAAGAAAGGGTGCAGCATTAAACAAAATAAATAAAAGACTGCCAAAAATTAAACTTAGCTTTTCAATAAATCCAGTCAGCAGAGGATGCTACAGCCAAAAATGTTTTCACTACATTAAAAGGAAACATAGTGCTGATTATGGAAGCTTTGTACATAAAGTCCTCTGTTTTTAAAAAATTTGTCTTTAAAATAGTTAGCAAAGCACCATATACTTATCTTCATACCAGAAGAGCTTCTGCCTGCCTGTTTATAATAACAAAGAACTATTACAACATTTATGTCAAGAATAGGTATAGATTTAACTTCTCCTCCTCCTCAACTGGATGTGTGGCAAACCCCCACCAACTGTACAGTATTTATAACACTGGGGCAATGAATGAAACATCATTGTGAGGGAGAGGGGTAATAATTAAATGTTATAGTTGAATCCTACATAGGATCGCATATTTGCATATTTACAAGTTAGTGTGTAGCTCTGACTCGAATAACAAAGTGCAACGAGAAACTGCCAAATGATTGTAGTGCAGAGTAGTACAGATATTTTCTTTACCCTCCTGCTCATATTTTTCATTCTGGAGGAAGGAACAAGTCAACAGCAACGGACATGTGGCCTTGGAGGAGGCAGTTCTGGTGGGATTTCTGGCTCTGGTTGCAGGGACAGGATACTGTTGGACAACTCATTTCTTATAACATCCAGTGGCATCTTAAAGAAAAGAAAAATCACTTGTAACAGTCATCTGCATAGAAAGAACTCATTTCAAGAGTTCACTGACAGCTAAAGCCTCAATTCTGGGGTCTTTTGTGTCTTATTAATGAAATGCAGTAGTCAGCAGCCTGTGAACTGCATCATGCCCACTACGCATTATTCAAAAATTTCACCTGACAATCTGTACTTGCTCTCTGTCCTCCAAGTATGTGCAGTCATTATTTAAACATTGACCATTTGTGTGACCAGAGGAATACTACCACCTGAGTATTTTACCTTTTTCAGAATGTCATCAACAAGTTTTAGAAATATTTCATCCACATTAAAATTATCCTTGGCACTTGCTTCACAGAACCGCATCCCAGTTATTTGCTGTGCAAACTGATGGGAGAGAAAATAAAATAACTCCATGAAGATATGTGCAAACAGCCACAGACAGCAAGTATATTTGCCTCATAAAACCTTAAAAAAACCCCAAACACACAACTTTCCCCAAATCTGTGACAGAGGTCTAATTCAATAAATAATCTAGAATCTGCATGGTACAGCAAATATTGCAACATATACCTAATTTTTGCTTAAAATACATTTATTGGAAAAGTGCTCTACATTTTTCCAGACTTAATTCATGTATTCAGTTGACACGTATTGCTGCAGACTGCCAAAAAGGAAGAACTTCTCAGAACAGCTAGTCTCAACTTTATTATTCAAAATGTAGAAAAGGGAAGTACAGATGCAAGAATCAGTTCCAAAATTACTTGAAAAGTTTGTAATAAGCCTTCACTTCCAAATGTTTGTGTATGCCCATACTGACATCATTCTGGTCAAGATGGTGCTGAGTATCACACTAAAACAAACATACTCTCTTGGCAGTTTCCTTAACACTTCTGGGGTTGCAAGAGAAAAAAGGAACATGAAAACAGAGGTGAGCCAAGTAATCAACCAGGGCTGTTGCCTGTCCAAAAACAGTACTGAGAAGCAAACATCTGAAAGAAGGCCCACAAAGATTTCATGAGTAGAGATCTCCATTTGTTCTTCAAGTCTTCACTATGTCCCCCAAAAAGGAGTATCCCCTACACTACTGGTACAGTGTAAGCCAACTTGTAGCTTACTCTTTCTTTAGACCTAAAATGCACTACTCCAACAGGAACACTTATAACTGCATAATATATACAAATGAGCACCACATGGATTTTGAGACCACCACCACTCTCAATATGCTCCCTTACGTGCAACAGTCCAAACAAGAGTAGCCATGGACCACCAGCAGCAATGTCACAACAGCTTTGCCTCTAAACCTGTCCTTACCTTCTCTCCCTGCTGCCGAGTAATCTCTCGATCAACTTCACAGTCCAGTTTATTTCCAACTAATAGAAGCTCTGCATCTTCTGAAGCATACTGCAATTAGAACATTTCTAATTAACTAAGATTTTGTAATGCAAACACAACACAAAAAAGGGCAATTCCACTACTAAATAAGGAACCATACTGACACAGTTTATAGGTAAGTGTTCTTCCCAAACATTATTTCAAAAAATCCCAATTTTTAAATTCCATTTTTAAAACATGACTTGAGAACTAGCTGCTCTAGTTTATCTAAGAATGAACACAATGACCTTATTTCACAGACAGGAAACAAACACCACCCCCACCCCCCCCCACCACCCACAAAGGTAAGTGAGCAACATTAGAGATTTTCACTGACACTTCTAACTGGGACAATTCTAGTTCAAGAAAGCAGGAATGGACAACCATTTTGCAACAAAAACACATCAATATTAAATTCTGGCTAAAAGTAATCAATGAAAATTAGCTGACAGTAGTTTATTAATCCTAAACTGATGCTATAAATTTATTTGAGGGGAAATAAAAAAAAATCCTTGTTAAAAAAAAAAAGCACATGAAAAGAAAATACTTAAGGCATACCTTATCAATCATTTTCATCCATTTTGGTAAATCATCAAATGTTTCCTTCTTGGTGATATCATACACCAAAATAATTCCCTTGGCACTTCTGTAATAAGCTGAGGTAATGCTGTTGAATCTCTCCTGACCTGCTGTGTCCCTAAGAAGCAGCAGCAAACAGTGGCACAAATATTTCACCAATTTGCAAAGTACAGAGTAACTTTGTTTACATTTTAATAATAACACTCCCACATTCATTAGAGACACTACATTTCCTTCCATATGTGTGAATTTAAGGAAAAAAAAAAGGAGGAACAGTACATTCAATCATAAAAAGTTTTCATATTAAAACTATTTATCCCATACTAACTTCACCAAGAAAGGCCACCAAACATTTCTACATCTGAGTGAAGCTATCCAGTGAAAATGTACCAGGAGATAAAGCCGGTTTTGTGTTATTGGGGTTTGTTGTTTGTTTTGTGGACTTTTGGTTTGGTTCTTTAACAGCCCTGAAAAATTGAAAAAATAAATGGATACATGCTTATTAAACACAGCCAACTATAAAATAAGCAATGTACTAATCAATATAATTTGAGCTTTCAGATTCTTTTTTGATCAACCATAGCACTTCAGCCACAGTTCTAGAACTACTACAAAACCTACTGGCACAGAAGTGAACGATAAGAGTGAGAAGACACTAAGTGATACAACTTTTGCACTAGATATGTGGCTTTCCAGCTTGCATCTACTTATCTGAGGTGTGCAAGTAACATTTTTGTGCTCACTGTCAGCACTGTAGGCATTTCAGACAGGCTGCATTCACATTGGAGACAGATTTCCAGCAATGACACTAAGTCACCCATACTAGCTATGGCTTCTGTTCCAAAGTAGACGAGACAGAAGAGTTATTTTTTACTGAACCATGAAAACTTTTGAACTGCTTTTAATCACATCATCAAGCCTGCCTAGGGAAGATTTTTTGGCAGTTATACTAAAAAAATAGCTGGTGCATATCCTAAGTCTTAAAATGTGACTGGCATCTCAACTGGAAAGTAAGTTATATGGTGTTCCAAAGTGATCAAGCATTTGCTGCTTGAGTTCAGCCCCCAAAGTCAATTGATAATTTTGAAATTTCACTGTTAGAACAAATTAAAAGATGGATCACAATTAAGAGTGGAGGGAGGAAAACTGTGTGCATGTATGTTGGGACTCAAAACTTCAAAATTAATCCTCTTCAACAGTCACATTTTAGACAAAAGGAGGAGGAGAATGAGCTTGGGAATGAGATTAACAATGGAGACCTGAAACACTTGTTACCAAAAAAAAAAAAAAAGTCATGTCCACAAAATGCCACATTGATTGTCCTAAAGTTTTAATCCTTTTAAGGTTCTATCCACAACAAGCAGTAGAATAGACTACCACAAGCCTATCTTACTCTGCACAAAATCTTTAGGAATTTCAAGCAAGTTTCAAAGTGAAGTATTTAACTTGCCCCTGAAATTGCCACAAGTGTACTTGATAGCAACAAATATTTGCTAGTGATTTTAAAAAGTAAAGCAGTGTCCACTAGAAAAAGATTTGGAACTTCTGCTTCATAGCTTGCGGGAAAATAATGACTTATACTTCACTGCAAGCCAAGGACGCAGCAACAAGGGCCAGAAAAGAGCAAATTCCTACTACATCCATTTTTGTTTTATTTTTATTCAAACCCCACTCTCAGAACTTAAGAATTATATTCATATAAACCTCTGGCACCCTACAGAAAATGAAAATAGGTAGCCTGTTTCAATAAAGTCAAACACCAGTAGTATTGCAGACCAGTTTTAGATAGTTAATTGGTTGTTTTCTTAATACTAATGAGGCATTTTTTGTAAGGCAATACAAGTTCTGGCAGCTGATATTATATATATATAATATTATTCAGAGCAAGTAACTCTACATTCTTTTTCATTACTTCTTATGGTCAGATTCATTCTTTGGAAGGTCCTTTGGATGTTCAGTCTTAAAAATTTAATAATTTTAGTATGAACCGTTGATTTTCCACATATGGATAACATTGCTCTAGTGCTTATGAACAGAACTCTCAGAATTATGACCTTGCAGACCAGCCCCTGTCATGTGTTGCTAACCCAGCCTACTGATGAGGTCTACTAGGGATGGGAGTTCCATCATTCTGAGCACAAATAACTACACGGTAGGTGGAAGGGCACATCTCATGTGGGAGAATATACCAATTCTATCTTTGTTCAGAGTAATAGGAAAAGTTGCTTTTTGGTTTTGTTTGTCAGTTTGTTTTGCTGGCAGTCTTTTCCCTCTTTTCTGTGTCCTTAGTGTTACACAGAAATAAAGAGGATATTTCAGAGTCACCTGTCTGCACCTTCAGATGAGTGCTAAGGACCTGTAGTAACTCCATCACAGGGTACCAGATCACGGAGTACATAAATTATAAAAACAGAGGAGAAACAAATGTTCACTAATGTTCAACCACCCTCCCTGAAGGCAGTCATCAGTGGATAAGTAGGCCATGAAGAGAACTATGCAACAGCACACAACTCTCCCACTCCAGCTGTCTCCAGCCCCCCATTTCCCCAGCTCTGCTGAGTACTCTGTCTCCAAGTCCACCTGGTACTATCAACTTCTCCTCTCTCCACAACACTCTCAGGCTCTTTAAAAGTTTATAGCATTCCTAGGCAGCTGCACCCTGCGCTCCTGTTTGTGTAGGTCCTTCACCCAAATGTCACACAACCTGTGGTTTGGCTTGCTGACTGTTTGGGAAACACCACATGCTGTGGCCAGTTTAGAACACCCGTGGACAGTCTGGCTGCTGACTACTTATAATAAATGGCCAGATGACCACTGACTGACACTCGAGTCATGCCAATTACAGTGGATCATGGCTGACTTTCTTTGCCTTGACTCTCCCACACTTCACCTCTCCTGCAGCAGGTGGAAATGAAAGCAGTCAGCAGGTTTCTAATTGTGAGCATGATATTCTAACACTTATTTCATTTGAGAAGTGGAAGAAAAATAGCTCAATTTGTTGTCTCTAACCTTACCCTTATGTTGTACTAGTCTTCAAACTGTAAGGTGAAAGCTGGAAAACTATTTCTGCAATAAGTAAGTTTAAAATGCAACCCCAGGCTACCTAAGTAAACTGCAGTTTGAGTATCAAGTTGATCTTCAGCATGGAAAATCTTGTTTTCTACCAGGTGCTGTCATATTTTTCATGAAAATGTGCAGCAAATTTATCCAATGTTGAGGAAAAAAATTACAACCCCTAATGCAGAGCTAACATTAAAAGCACATCCTACTTCAAATGCTTTCTTCTAATGTGCAGGGCTGGAGTAATTATTCTTGCTATACTATTTTCTTGCTGCACTCCTGCAGCTGGAGTATTTTAGTATGAATAGCTATTGAAGCACTAGTGGAAAGCTGGAAGAAGAGATGACCACTGTTTAACTGGGCTAACAGTACATAGCTTCATGACTTTCAGAAGTGATACTAAGTGCTACTAGTTCTTTATTTGCTCTGGTCAGAATCAACACAATAGAAGAAGTCAGTTCAATTTAATTCCAATTAAATTAAACTCGAGAAGTTCAAATAAGAAGTTACTACAACTTAAATAATGACATGGCATAACTGAAAAACCTCATCAGATTACTTTTTTTAATGCTAAAAGCAGTTTTCTAAATGAAAAGCATTGGTCTTTCTAATTTGTAATCAGAAACATACAGTGTATGACTCCTCAACCAGCTATAATGTGCAATTAGAGAATCCAACTGCTTGATCGTTTTTACTTCCCAAACAGAAACTAGACATTGCTCCAAAACTACAAACACACATTACAACAAACAAAAGCAAATTAAAAAATCACACAAAGGCCATTTTCAAGTGTTGACTTGTCATGTTCTATGGCAGACTGCATAAAACACAATACAAATACAGTTAATTAAAATATCTTTGGATAATTTCTCTTTTATATAAATGTTCTCTGTGTCTATCTAAACCAGCTGAAACAAACACATGGACAGACTCAAAACTGTCTCTGGCTCTCTAGTTAAATTAACTTTTTATGAGTGGTGGTGTAAAGCAGTAATAGGAGTGAAAATATTTTGAAATTACCTAAAAACTTAACACTAATTTAACACTTTCACATGCTCTATATAATTCTATGGAACCTACAGGCAATATTTTCAAAAATGCTTTAAAGTATTTTTAGAGGCTAGTTCTACCTGTGAGACAGTTTTTTTTTCCTCCCCTAAACCACAAATATATTTAAGATTTTTTATTATATAAATAATTTATTTCAGAGGTACTGAACCAAAGAAACTACATTCTTACATATTCTAGAACTGGGACTTTCCAAGACAACTGTCTCTCAGGAAACAGAGCAGGCTGAATGTGAATTTTTTATGAGAATGCACCGGTTTAAAACACCTTCAGAAAAAAAACAAGCTTGTTTTGTTCCCAGGTTGCTGGCTACCTTGAGCATTACGCCCCCTGAGGTATTGGAGAGCTCCCTTGGAGACACAGTGACAAACTGGGCACAGTGGCAGGGCAGCAGGGCAGGGCAGCACTGCTTCCCACAGCCAGGTCCTTCCCTTCAGAGGGGAAGTTGCTGACTGCTGTGTCTGTGACTGCCCAGATTACTCAGGTGAGAGGGCACAGTTCCTGTCCTGCTTCAAAGCATCAGAGAGGGCTTCCTATTATTTAATCCAGTTTTCCAGCTTTGAAGAAGCACTGATTCACAGATGCTTTGATTTACCTGGACACTCGCAATATCCAGCAGTTCTGGTTACTCTACCTCATGACTTGAGCTGCATGCAGGTATTACTTCTTACAGGACACAGGAGCTTTTGTCAGCCCAGGACTGCATGGCAGAAGCTGATTTACCACATCCTACAACTTTTGGCAACACAAGGGGCACTATTAGGTGTTCCAGGTGGCACAGAAAAGGTGGATACTACTCTGTGTCTTCAGTGAAGCACTATCATTGCATAATCTAAGGTGCAGAAGGATGTTTCCTGACTGGAAGTCAGGGAAATAGGGAAAGCAGGGACTAGATAGGAAGCTAGAGGCAAGAGCAGATACCTCTGTGATCCTCAGGGCACAGATCCCCATTATTGAAGGAACACAGGAGATAAGTCTTTTTGTATTCTACTCTCCTAACAGCAGCAGGTGTGAAAGCTGCTTTCAAAAGGATGTCTTGCACACCTGATTGCTTGAAATATTCAGCACTGTACTATTCTAATGTATCTTTTGATAAACTCAAGTAGAGTTTTGTGGAAAACACTCTGCTGATAGTGGTCAGGGGAGAGACAGGTCAAGTGACCATAAAAATACCAAAGTAAACTTTTTAAAAACCATTCTTGTTTGACTCTAGAAGTAGAATCTTTGGATTGCTAAAAAAATAAGTAAAATTTCATGCTTTGAAATGTAACTTTAGTAATTTTAAGAAAAGAGGTAAGTGTAAACTTCAGAAATTATCTGTTCACTGAACAAAACAGGTCTTTTTGTAGTAAAGTTACCACAATCAATGTATATAACACTACCAAGGAAGTATGAGGCAGCCTAAATTCTGTCACTGTGTAGGCATGAAAGGAGGCTGACTTATGATCAGCCATGCAATTGAAGTCTGCATTTCTAAACCTCCAAGTGTTTGACTTGGTAAATTGCTTTCCTCTTGAATCCAACAACTGGAGGTACAATAAGGAGCTGAGGCAGCTGGGGTTGTTTAGCCTGGAGGAGGCCCAAGGGGAGACCTTGTCACTCTCTACAACTCCCAGAAAGGTGGCTGCAGCCAGGTGGGGGTCGGCCTCTTCTCCCAAGTAACAGGGGACAGAACAAGAGAAAACAGCCTCAAGTTCCACTAGGGGAGATTTAGATTGGCTACTAGGAAAAAAAATCTCTTTACCAAAAGGATTGCCAAGCACTGGAACAGGCTGCCCAGGGCAACCCGAACAGATATGCAGACATGACCCTTGGGGCCAGGGTTTAGTGGTGGACTTAGCAGCACTGGGTTAATGGTTGGATTCACTGATCTTAAGGGTCTTTTTAAACCTAAATTATTCTGTGGTAGTAAGAGTTTATATATGTAGGCCAAATAACAAGCACAACAGAATTCAGAATTAATTAGCAAAAGTTGTGCTTATCTAACTGCTTTTCTAAAAAAAAAAAAATGGAAGCATGCCAAGGCAGTTTTAAAGATTAAGTATAAGAACAACATTTTAACAGCTACGGTTGGAGAGAAAGTGATACTTAGGAGCAGGATGTCATGTTTATGGATTTGATCATATTTTGAAGTATTATCTCTTAATATTGTGTTTTCCTTGCCATTTTAGTAAGGCTTCCCATAGGGGTAATTATCACATCTTAGCAGCCTATCAGCTTTGAATTCAATTTTTAACATTTCCTATATCCTACTAGCATATTCTCAATATGTGGAAAATAATGGTTTAAACATCTCTTTTCCAAAAAAACTTCACTCCTGTAAAATATTTATTCAACACGAGAATTTTTTGTTATAGGCTTAGCACATTTCATAGTAAGAATGCATATTAGGCGTACATTAGCATCTCCACATCAGAATTTTTTGTTACCTCTGTCAGCTCCAGCAGACCCTGGCTAACAATTGCTGGCTCAACTGCCAGTCTTGTGGTCATAGGTTTCCAAACATGGACAGATGAATGAAGACATGCCACTAACATTCAAGTATTAGGTGATGGATGAGACCAAAGATGAAGCAGCAGTTAACTCAGAGGGAAGCAAGACAGACACATGGTGTGACAGACAGAATTGATGGTGACCTGCCAAGAGGAGTTAGTAAACTGAATTCACTGCATCCATGTAGTTAAGAATGAAAAACTACCAGAATATCCCAAAAGTGTAATAAAAAATATTTAGAGCTTTTTCCCCCCCTCTATGGATTGTTAAGAAGCTTTAACAGTTTAACTACAATGCCAATTATGCATCACACACTGTTAAGAAACCAAAGCTAAGCTTCTACATAGCAGTATATAAGATTAATGTATAGAACATAGCTGGTTTATTCTCTCATAATTACGTTTATGTATTGTACTACTCTGCAAAAGAAAGGAGTGTTTAGCTCAATAATTTCTAAACAATAAAAACTGTATCAATCACCAACATGGAGAACCATTACCAAAAATCAAGTAACCTACTCCAGAAAGGTAGAGTTTAGCTCTTTGACACTGAGCTTTCTGTAGCAGGACATCAGTACCAGTTAAGGTATAATCTTATTTGCATGGGATTGCTTTATTTTTCCACGCTGTTTAGAGTGGATATGATTTACTTAAGTCTTGAATGCCCTCCACTTTGAAGTTATTTAAAAACAGTGTTAAAGAAACAGCACTGCCTATACCAAATTTTAGAAAAAGTTTAGAAAATACTTTACAGTTGCTTTATAATTGCTGCTACAATGAAGGTCAGTTTTAATCAGTCCAGAAAAATAAAGAAAACAAAATATACTTTCCCTAGTGTCTATTTAACACAGTCCACTTTTGTTGTTTGTAGAACTCCTATTTCTTGTGTAGGTGATATCATTCTTCCAGGAAAAGGGGCTCAAGGCCTCTGTGATGCATTAATATTTCAGTAATTACATTCATGCCCTACTTCTAACTTTATCTCTCCTTCTCCTCCTTTACCCTCACAAAAATCGAAGATCTATTTGGTTTTGTTTAAGTCTTGTGGGAATGGAGGAGAGAAGTAATAGGGTAAGAGCTAAACCAGCTTATAACAGTTAATAGTAGTATTAGACAAGCATATTAATTCATGCTAGAACATAAAAATTAAAACATACTGCTGGTTGCATGTTTGTTTTACTTACCAGATTTGTAATCTAATTTTCTTTCCTCTTAGCTCTACTGTTTTGATTTTAAAATCAACACCTATAAATAAAATACAGTAAACAGAAAAGGAGGAATAAGAAGCAAAAGTAATGAGGGTGTAATTATTAATTTTCGATACTTTTTTTTTTTTTTTAGATCAACTTTTAACAGTCTGAACAAGCAGAAGGGTTTGCACCACTATGGTCAACTCAGGAACATCATGGGGACTTGACAACCACTATACAGCCTGTAAGCCATCCAATTTGGTAGCATCACAACATAAACCTTCCACTTTGTGCAAAATTTCCAGCAGCAGGTAAACCCAACACAACAGTAAAACAACAGGCACAGTATGATTCTCTCCTATTCACCTTGACTGTCAAGGACAAGCCTGCTCTACTTCCAACTGGCACAGATGCCCCAGAGGCATGGAGCAGAACCAATCCCTCCGCATCAATTTTGCTGTTTGTGAAGCAGGAACTACACAGATCTGGCTCCCAGGATGGATGCTTAGCATCTGTAAAGTGCTGTAGTAGAGTGCTGGAATTGAGGTTGGTTTATGAAGAAGTTTGTCAAGACTGGCATTGTTAAGTCCTGCGAATATTTATTAACAAACTTCTTACATTCAAAGAGGTTATTTGATTTTTAAAATTTTGTTTTATACCTGTATGGTACTTTTATTCATTGTCTCAAAACCCCAGTCAAATTTTGAATGCATGCTAAATATCAAAGATAGAAACATGATGACTTTGTTATACAGAAAGATTTAACTTCTATTAAAAAAATAATGCTGGCCAGCAACACATAAGACATATTGTGGTCAATAATAAGGTCGACAATACCTAGACACAACAGATTACCACCTTAACTACAAAAATGTGTCAGGAATAAACGTCTTGGAATATCATAGATTTGCAGATTGTGAACCTGTTCATTTTAGGATACATTTGTATGAAGATTTTTGCTTCAGTTCTTCCTTCTACACATCATCTCTCCTAACAGAGCTAAATTAAAAAGGGAGAAATAGAAAGACATGAGAACATGCTTCAGACCTGTACACTTAAAACTCACACAGAAGTGTAGAAGCATAATGTGTTGGAAACACTTCTGCTATTTCACATGCAATTGTAAACTAAGAACAAGGATGAAACTTAAGAGGAAAAATGGGTTTTATTTTCTCTAACAAAAATGACACATTTTCCCAAAGACTACCCATGGTAAAAGCTGAGTGTCCCTGCTGATATTAAGAATTGAGACTGAATTTAAACTTTGACAGAAGGGACTGAACTTGACCATTGTGTCCATATTTTTAGTTTGCAAATCAGGTGGGCATTGTTCACCCAGAATAAATAAATGGAAGTATCACTGACCTTCATTCTCCTGAACAAATATCCCCGCTAACAGCTTGCATATTGCATATGATAAAAGTAATAGTCATCACACCATGACATTTTCCCTCGTTCTCCATGTCCTTAATAGTGTCTAGCACACTTAATCACCAATTCTTGGAGAGATATTCAGGACATATGATGCCTGTACTTACAAACATGTATCTCTGTCAAACCTCAGGAGGTAATGTGTTAAACTGATTTGTACTAAACAGTCTAAAACTTTATTGGCAATTTTCAAGTATTCATATGCATATTGACAAAGATATTAAAATGATTAAAATTTCAAAGAATTTATTAATCCTAACTTCAAGAAATCTTTTTGCACACTTCTGAAAAGCAACTGTCTTAGTGCAAAAGCAGAAGAGAAATGATCCAGCTATGTTCTAGTATCCAAAGTGTGTGAAATGAGATTTTTTGTAATTGTATTCTAATAATATTTTTTAAAGAAACACATATCCATTTCGACTGTTATAAGACTTTTCTCTATATAAATGCATTTAAACTATAAAATGCAATTGTCTTAATAGTCGCAACTTTGTCTACGAGACAGAACTTTACTTAATTAACCATAATTGCTTGCCTCAAAGCTCTCCTGTCCTCAAAGAAGTTAGAATGTAACTGCCCAGACACCTCAATCCCAATTCCCAATCCTGTCATTCTGTCATACACAACATACTCTATGATCTGCCATTCATCTGGTGTTAAAGAAGTCTAAATTATCTCTGATCCCAAGCTGAGTATTAAAACCACAACAGGGATTTCATGTAGGTTTCAGTAACTACAAAAAGAAAATATTTTTATTTTTATGGAAGTGGTTTATACAAACCACTGCTCTCTTATAAAAACAAACAAACAAACAAAAAAAAAATGAAAAGCTTTTGCTATATTTTTAATAACTAAAATAATTAACTATGGAGAGAAAATCCAACTGTTGTAATAAACCACGTTTTCAACATGGGACTTGAAGGCACAATATATGAATAAAATGAAGCAGAAAAAAGTGTACACATTGAAGAGATGGTTTCAAAATAAATAATATATCAACAGCAGTCCTACTTTAAAGGCAGATCTTTCTACTGATCATCTGAAAGTCATACCATGAAATATTTCCCTACTGTGAAATTTTGGAAGGAATAATACAAGCAAGTAACAGTTTTGGAGAAGCAGACACAATCTTCTACAGAATTGTTTGAATCATTTAACACTTAAGTCAGACAGAGTGCCAGAACTCTGCAAAGGTTGCTCAACTACTTTTTATAATTAGTAATGCTCAGCAAGCATCAACACAATACCAGAAGCTGCATGTCTGCCAATACCAAAGGAAAAAATCTGGCAGCTTTCCTTTTGCACACAAAGAAACAAATTCCTAAGCCTGTCAGGTTTCATTAGCGTGTTTCACCATAGACTGCCAAAGCCAGTGCTTCAAGTTTACATACAAATTAGTAATTCAATTAAAACAACAACACAATAATTTGTTTTCCACTTCAATTTCAAATATTGCATTGAGTTAAGAAAAAGGTTAATGAAAGAAATTATTTAGCTTGACATATGCTAATGGAATTACCTCAATGGAAAGTTTTGCTATCCATACGATTACTATGGCATGGTTTTATATATAGTTCAATAAAACAGAAGAATCAACAATTACTGTTGACAACTACATTAAATCTGAATAACATGTCTTATACAAAGAAAGGATTAAAAAAAACTCACTTTAGCTGCTACAATACCAGCAAACTATCAGTGGTTTGCATGCTACCTAGCTTGGATTTAAAGGTCTGCTGGCCAATTTATTGTCAGTGAATAACAGAATACACACATGCCAGGAAATCTGACAAGTACATGTGCTTATGACCATACTGAAGCATGCCATTTGACAGGTCACACTGATGTAAGAGGAACCAAAAGGCTTGTTACAATCTCCCATTAAAAAGTCAGCCTTGTCTCTATGTATCAGGCTTGCATGGACAACAGGCAATCAATAATTTTCCAAAATTATTACACTCAGACAACAAGTAAATCCAAATCACCATCTCTCTTTTTTTTTTCTTTTTAATTTTATGGATTAAAATGTTATGTGTCTTGGATGTCACATTTTGACCTTCATTTTTTGCTGGAAAGGCCTTTTTCAGGAGTCCAAACAAACATCCTCCAAAAACTAATGAAAAAGGCACAAAAACACAGATCTCAGCCTCTTGTTTGGGTCTCTGATTTTGCATTTACTGAAGCATTTGAAAGTATACTGATTGAGTTTGCACTACGACTTAAATCTGCAAAGAAGCATCACCTCTCCCCACAGGCTAGATATATGTCAAATAAGGCATTAAGGACAGCAACACTAACCTGGTGTGTTTAATGTAAGGAATTGGAACATTTTATTTAATGTGCACAGTTGTTGTTAGTAGCACATGAACTTTGGATGAAAAATATACTTCATGCAAAGAACATCTATCATAACATGGGCTCAACTGAACCTATGCCTCCTCCAGGAAAAACTAAGGGCTACCAAGATACAAGGGTTTAAAGTATATTAAACACACAGCCAAACAACCTGTCTGCACTCTGTTTAAAACTAAACAGCCTTAAAAGAAAGAGAACAGAGACTCAAAACAAAAGTGCATTAATGAAGTTCTAGATAAGGGCAAGTCACTGAGGATGACATCTCTTGTCAATGAACCAAACTTGAGACTGTTTCAAAGTTGAGACTGGAATCCTACAGAAAATGAAGCCTAGCCCAGAACTGACTACAGTACATTAATTTCTCACCCCAAACAGGAACTAGAGATTACCTGCTAAAGCACAAACTGGGATACACACAACTGGGTGCAGCCTTTCTTCTTAAAGCTAAAAGTATTTGTTTAGAAATAAAATAGTAAAGAAACTTCTTACAATGCATTTTATGTTTAAATTTGCAACGTGTAATTTCCTCATAAGGGACAGAAAAAGAAAGTGGAAACAGTTTTGCTTTATGCAAACATAGTGACCTTTCAGTGGACAAGATTTCCTGGTAACAAAGTTAATGGAAGAGCTGGGAAAACAGATGCAAATAGAGCACAAAAAACCCCCTCCAACTAAAATCAATTCCAATGGATTCAATTTTCAGAGGCCTGTTAGTGATTTGCATCAAAGTAATTCAATCAGTGAAAGATAATCAGACCATGCTTAAAGAAACACAGTTTAAAAATTCAGAAGTTATATATCAATTAACCCTTAAAACAGATATATAATTTGAAGGCTATGACAGGTTATTGAATTTGGACATCTGACAGCATTATGCAGAAAAATTTTCTTACTTATCCTGCATTTGATAACTGAGGTCACATGACTTTTCAACTAACAACCATCTTTATTAGTCCTGGTTTGTAACTCAAACAATACTTACACCTATCCCCAAACTGCCAAAGTCAATGAAAAGAGCATGCCTTCTGATTTCTATGTCTTGCTTGAGGGGAGAAAGCAATCAACAACAAAAGGTACATAGGGAGGACAGGAAAAGGTTACAGAAACTGTTACCAGGAAAAAATACCCTAAACCATTTTGTCTTCTTTTAATGTAATTTTGGCTGTTTTTAAAACACACCAAAGTGAAAATGCCTCTTTCAAACTGCACATTCCAAATTAAAAAAAAAATTGAAGAAGAGACTTGGAATCATTTAGTCCTAAATCAGATATAAGTATGTCTGGGGATTATTTTAGAGGCAGGTAAAATACGTTGTCCATAGAGCTCCAAGTTTGTAATTCTAGAACGATTAACATGCAGACATTTGAGACTGCTTGCCTAAAATAAAAGTGTACCCATACCTCAACTGGCAACTGGGCTACAGACTAGAATAAAACAGATACCAATTTTCTTTTTTTTCTGTGTGATATACACAAGTGAGTAAATGTTGAAGGTGTAGCCAAATTATTTTATGGGTTTTTTTGAGCGTCCGATATACAGCTTCTAAACATTTCAGACACTTGGTGCTTCCCAATTCAGTGAGAAATGAGGAAATTAACATTTCTTTACATTCTTGTGGACAGTAAAATCATAAGACCCTCCAGAAAACCTAGGTTTTTGATGCTATTTAAGACACTAAGTTCAAAGCTCGTACCAAAATGCTGTCAAACAGAATGAGGTGGAAGAGGAAATTGGAAGGAATAAGCCTCTCTGTGGCTTCATGAACAAGACTTCTTTTCAAATTTCTGATTATAAATCAGAAAAACACACTAAGCTACTGGTCAACAACTACTTGACCTGAAGGGAAAACTGAATGGAGAAAGAAAGGTTATTTCATGAGCAACAACATTGATTTTTAGAAGGCAGTACCTATAAGCATTTTGTTTTGGGTATCAAGTTTCCCTCTCCTTAGAATATCAGCAGAAATAAGTAGTAAAAGTGTTGCTAACCAACTTGCAGAAGTCCTTGAGAATCATATGGCCCTATTTTCTTTTTTTTTTTCTTTGCTATGACACGCTCAGCTGTTCACAGCAGAGACTGAGTCTGACAGCTGCATTCCACTCTCCTGCAAACCTAACTTCCCATTTGACACCATTCAAGTGGCCTCTTCACTCTGCCTGTTGTTTTATTTGCGCATTCTCATATATGTCCTGACTAGGGACTACAAGGCTCTCTGACAGTCCTCTAGTGTTGATATAACCCAGTGCCTGAATATTTCTATCAGCTGAAGTTAACAAATGAAAAAAAAACAAAGTTGAAATTTACTCTTTCTTGTAATTTCTTGTTAATTAAAATCCCAATACGTCCACAAAACCCTATTCCTAAACCCTAATAATTTATATTATCTACCTTTTCGTGTTTGAAATTACAATTTTTCTCACTTAAGAAGATTCAAATGATTATGCATAGCAAACCATTGCTGGCTATACCAAACACTGTAAAATACACTTAGTTGACATATCTGGGGCAAACAATGACTGGCCAGGTGTTTTCACTTGCTGGAGTCTCTATGTTGTCCATTACAAGTGACTACACTGCTCCAAAAGGTAAGAGGCATCTCCCAGGGCACAGGCTTCTGTCATAATTTGCACCTCCAAAGACAAACAACAAGGTTCATACATGCCCCCTAATTATCTTAAGGTTTTGTGTAAGACAAAACTGTTTTTCTCTTCAAGTTTCCAGCCTCCTGCTCCTCTCTGTTTATAGTTAGGCAAGAAACTGCAGCACACCATTAATAATGTACCAGTATGGCTTATTTACACTATTCTGCACTAGTCAAAAAGCCAACACATAAAACCAGATGTATTAACACCCTGGATACGCAAAAGTAAGAACAGTTAATTCTCTCAGAATTACTTATCCCTCATCAAAACTTCTTTCCTTTTAACAGTGGAAGAAATTGCTCACATTAAAAGCTATTTCTTGATTAAAGCAAGAACATCTTACTGTTACTATGTCATGATATGGTAAACTAAGAAAGATCTATTTCTACTCTTTCTCCCTTTCCCCACACCAAGTAAGCTTTCAGGGCAATCTTACTGAATGGGGAGGAAAAGCTTTAAAGAAAAATTAAAATTAATTATACTTGTCAGAGAGCCCATAGTGTATTAAAGAAATACATAAACACAATAGATACAAGTGTATCAAAGAAAGGAATGCTTAGTTGACTCACAAATTTCTGAAAATTTTATACAGATTGTTCTTCATCTCAGATTGCATCAAATTACAAAATTTATTTTTAAGCCATAGTTTTGATTTACTGAAAACAAAAATCAAATTATTAGTAAAACACGTACTATATTTACAGTGGCTGTGAGAATACTGATTAGATAACTAAAAAGATTGAAGAGTAGTAATTTAAAAGGCAGCTCTGAAAAATTATACTTTAAAAGTAAGTAGTCTGATACTTTTAAGTGAAAATCATTATGTTATATGACATGCTTATGGGAATGAAACCAAACATTTATGTTGCTAGCCCACATTTTTAAGGATAAAGAGAATGAAGACAGGTTTGAATTGTGACAGAAGCCCCAAACATATGTATAAGTACGTATAAAAAGGTACATATGTATATACTTGTATACCATACACAAATGCCTATATATTAAAGACAGAAGTTGCCTTACCTAAGAGCATTCTGATAGAAGATAAAGCTATTGTTTATTTGATAGACTCTAGGAATTTTGCATGGACATGGGCATTTTAAAAATAAATAATAAAATAACACTTGTAGCGAAAACCTATGGACCTCCATAAATCTCAGGAGTTTCTGACTTCCACACCATTTCACATGAAGGTGAAACAAGGTCAAAGAGCATTTCTTTGAAGTCAAAGGAATCTTGCATTTACATGCCACTGATCTGGATCCCTCAGGCTACAATTAGCCCAGAACAGATCATAGGTCACTAAATTCCCATCCTGATCCACAACAAACCTTCCCCATTACAAACTTCACTATCATTTTGCTTGTAAACGAGGATGGAAGGAAGCTTTACTACGAGTGACACTTTGTTTTCCTATGAACAGCTGCTAAAACAGCCAGCAATGCATAAGGCACATAAACTGCACGGGCATTATCAAGGCCAAGGCCTCTTTCCTGGGATGGTTTTGGACCTGGTAGAAAAGAGCTGAAAGATAAGATGAGGTCTCAAGAGACTTTACATACTGAGGCAGCATGTAAAAGAAAAGCTGAGGAGCTCAACTTGATTTGAGGAACCGGGACAATCAGCACCCTAAGAGGTGAGTCAGTGCAGGCCGTCATGTTTGGGAGAGCAGGAACCTCAGGTTCAGAGAATAAAACCCAGAGAGAAGTGTAATGTCTGCAGAAAAATTAGATCAACAGGAAGTACTGCTGAGTACAGGAATTCTGTAGATCTGTCATGGAAGAAAAACAGCAGGGAGATGGAGTGAAGTAAAAATTGGTGAATTAGGTAGGACATATAACCTCGAGACTGAGCAGTAGCTGGACGGACACTGGGAAGAGAACAGAGGTCACTGAACATTTAATAAAGGGACTCTGGTGAAAAAGATGTTGAGAAAATACCATTTAAAAAAAATAAATTTAACACCACAACTATGGAGATCTGAATTACGATGTATTTCTTTCAGGATAAGAACTAGTTGAGGTGTGATAAGGGGGTGGATGAATCAGAAGGAAACACTGTTTCTTCATCCCCATGCTTGAATTTTTTACAAAAGTGGCAGTGAGTATTTATCCACTATCCTTGGAAAGATCACTCTTCTTCACACCATATTTGGTGCACATTTTTTTAAATTGTCAAGTCTGGAAAACCTACAAGTGATAGCTTTGGAATCTGCTTCTGAGTGAATAATGCAGGCAACAAATAATAAATGGAGACCAAATTTTACTTTAAAAGAAAAAGTGTACATTTGTACTTGTTGACAAAGCTAATATGATCCCAGTATTAGCCCTGATCAAGTTATTATTCCATTATGGAAAGACAGTGGATTTAACACTGGCATGGAGAAATTTTACATTTTTCAAAAATCAGTAAATATTTGAGCATATTGGGTAGTCTCAGTGCTATGTAAATAGCAAATTTAAAGAGAGACAATATTCCA
Source organism: Parus major (assembly GCF_001522545.3). Classification (NCBI taxonomy): domain Eukaryota; kingdom Metazoa; phylum Chordata; class Aves; order Passeriformes; family Paridae; genus Parus; species Parus major. The sequence goes on from NC_031769.1 coordinate 100,628,916, forward strand.
TGCAACTAATTTTATGCCCAAAATAAATACATCAAAAGAATTTTAGATCAACAGCACACTGTGTGCTGTTATGAATAATGTGCTGAATTCTGCCAAGCTATTTTTGAACACTTTCAAAGAAGTTCTGTATCTGAGCTGAGACTGAAGACATGTTGATGTGTTTTCATTACAGAACTTTTTTTTACCTATCTGGCAATGTCTTCTTAAATTAGCATTTAAATACTGTATCTTTCTTAATTGAATCCACACCTTCCCTTTTCTGCAGAAATGCTCCACTTTTCAATAACACGGCACTATTATCAGCACTTGGGGACCAGAGACAGAAAATGTCTTTGGACATTTGCAATTCTGCCACTGCTGAAGGAAGTCCTCTGAGTAGCCTCTGCTTTCATACAAAAGCTTAAGGTAGTAAATATTCTTTTTGTCTTATACAGCCACAGGTTTTAGTATAAAAACATGAAAGTAAGGTTGAGACTATTAATGTCAAGGTAAGGAAGTAAATACATACTCTAGCATTCCATTTTAAATACAGCTTTGCTAATATAAGGTACATACAACAACATGTAGCTTTTTGGTTGGTTACATGGCCTTTTCAAATTTAATCTCAAGGTATATTTACTTTATGTAACTGGATCAGTTACAGCATTTTCACTGATGTTTCAAAACATTCTCCACTTGCAAATTCTTGAAAACCACGGCAGCTAAGTGATGGCAAAGCAAGAGCTTTGTGATTTCAACAGTGTATGAGAGGCTGAACTCAGGTTGTTTTGGAGTGTCGGTTATTTTCAATCTATATGAAATGTAAATAGCAGAGGTTACTTTTTCTTTATAGCGCAAAAAAAATCTAGAGAACAAGCTGACTGTGAAAAGCTCTTTCATACAGCAGTCAAAAGATCTGGGGGAATCTCAACAGCTCTCAAGTTTAGTCTGAGGACCTTGAAAGAATGGCATTACTATCAAGTCCTTCTACATGTATTTTGGCACAAGTTGATTTCCCTATGCTGCTTTATGTTGGCACATTTTGTACAACAAACATTACGTAACCTTCTGTCTAGCAGCATATCACTACTTATTTCCTGTTTCTTCCCTAAAATAACGAAGCTTCTCTGCTTAAATCACTGTCTCAGTTATTTAGGAAATCAGTTTTGTTCAAAAGGCACCAGCCTGGAAGTCTGGACCAGTGTCTAGACCAACCCCCCTCACTTCCCAAGATTCACAGCAGGAAACTAACCCCAGTTACAGAGAGCAGCCCAGGCTTGACAGCACCCTTAATGTGGGTCAGCGTGAGGAAGATGCAGGAGAATTAAAATCAATGTCCAGACTTGGAGAATTTATGAAGAATACATTCCTCTATTAACTATACTTCAGTTGTACCATAAATTCAATTAATCTGTTTATCTAGGCAAGCCATCTACATTTCTTCATTACAACACATCCCTTGAGGATTAATGCCTCTGAAACCGTCTAACTTCTACAAGGTTAAGTTGCCAACTTCAAAAAATTTATCAACATAACAGTGCTAATCTGTACTACCAGATCTGGATTCATAACCTAGGAAAGAATTAAGTAACTGGCAAAACACACATTAAAACAGAAGTATGAGTAACTGTGCATCATTTTGTTATAGGAAGATAATTCTGGATAGTAATCACTCAACTTCTAAAAGGCAATACAACCACTTTTCATCAGATGCTATAAATTCCCCCGCGTTCCAAGCTACAATTAAGCTAAGCATACATATTTTCCAGTGACACAGACTTTAACAATCACCTTGCTGCAATACTCAAGAGTTCAACTCAAGGATAGGACTCTAATAACAACACAGACTAACTAGCTTGTTTTCCTCCCTTTACACACTTGTGTATTAAAAGACAGCAGGCGTTAAATTACCTCTGAGACTCGCACAGATGACTAAACCATGAATAAGGCAGCACACTACAGAACTAGGAGCTTGCTCGCTAGTTAGTTGTATAAAGAGTCAAACACGCAGCGTTATCAAGAAACAAAACATTAACCTCGGATCTAACATCACCGGGGTGCTCTTCACGAAGCCATAGCAGCCACCTGGAGTTAATCTGACTGCGGTCTGGAAGAGCAGTTGAATAATACATTGGAAGAGTACACAAAATGCACACTGCAACTTTTCAACTACTGAAATATTTCTGTCTCCTTACACGCAACATCTAAGACTTATGCACAAAAAACCTGCTTTACCAACCATGCCTAATTTTTTAACTGTTTGCTAAACGTTAGCGAGGCTGAAACAGGACAGCCAGCAGCTTCACAGTACTCGCAAAGGTAACTAGGACATCCACGATCTTTCCAAGAAGCGCTGCTGAAGTCCGGCACCAATCAATCCCCCTGAGCTTCCCACGGCCGAGGAACCCACCCGGGAAGACCCAACCCCGCAGTCCTGGGCGGGAAGGGGACGGGGACCACGGCGCGCCCCGGAGTGGGAAAGGTCTGGGAGGGAATGCCTGGCAGGCGGGGAGCGGGCCCGCACTCGGAGAGAGGGGGGACAGGGGCCGGGGAAGGGCGGCCGCCGCACCGAGCCCCGCGTTCCCACGGCCGGGCCCTGCGAGAAGCGCCCCCTCCCCCGGGACGGGACGGGACGGGACGCGCTCCCTTACCCACGGTGGACTTGCAGGCCTCGCAGAAGGTGTCGTCGGTGAATCGCTCCATGAGGCTGGTCTTGCCCACCCCCCGCGACCCGATAATGATCACCTGCAGCTTGAAGTCGGCCGGGCGCGGCGGCTGCTTCCTGCGGCGGGACTGTCCCCCCGAGAGCGCCGGCGACCCCGCCGCCGAGCCCGCCCCGAGGTCCAGCCCGCCGCCCCCCGCCCTGCGCTGCGGCAGCCCCGAGCCCGGCTCCATCAGCGATGCATGCGGCAGCGCCGCGCTCCCTCCCCGCCCTCCCCGCCACCGGCGCCGACCACTGCGAGGCACGGGGAGGAGGGGGCAGCGAGGACGAGACGCGGCCGCCGCCCGGCCCTGCCCGAGGGGAACGGGAACAGCCACAGGAACGGGAACTGCGCCGCCGCCGCCGGGAGCGGCGCGCCCAGGCCCGGGCCCGCCCGCGCAGCGCCCTCTGCTGCGCCGGAGCCGCGGCCGGGCCGCGCCGCAGAGCTGGGGGCGGGAGCGCCCGCCTGGCCCGCCCGGCCTGCCCTGGCCCGGCCTGCCCTGCCCCGGCCTGGCCCCGCCCGGCCCGGCCTTGCCGCTGGACGCCCCGACAGCGGTGTGAGCAGTGTTGCCCAGGGGACTCAGCCTTTCCCCGGCCGCCTGCCGGAGTGGCCCGTGGTGCGCTCCGGCGCTGCAGAGTCACATCTTGCTTCGAGCTCCCAGTGAGAGCTGCCTCTACCTCTGGCCGGGTCTCCATCCTCGTTTGAGGGATTGGAGCGTTACTCCTACGAGGAAAGGTTGAAGGAGTTGCGCTTGTTTAGCCTCAAGTAGAGACAACTAAGAGTGTGTATATAAATATCTAGGAAGGGGTCCCAAGAAAATCAGGCGTTTCTCCGTGGTGCCGAGAAATAGGACAAGAGGCAGCGGGGGAAGAGAGTGCACAGAAAGTTCCATCGGAACATGAGGAAGAACTTTTTCACTGTGCAGTCCAGTGCACTGGAACAGGTGTCCCAGAGGGATGTGGAGCCTCCCTCACCGGGGATAATCAAGAGCCCTCTGGACGCAATTCTGTGTACTGTGCTTTGGGATGACCCTGATTGAGCAGGGAGGTGGGGCCAGATGACCCACTGTGGACCTTCCCTACAAGACCTGTTCTGTAATTCTTGATTTTCTGATTGCCTAATTTTGTCTGATTTAAATTTACCTTCAGGTAGTCAAGCAGACCTCAGCCCTGGGTGGACTCTGTGTGTAGTAGCACTCACAAGGGTCTGGTGTCATCCAGGGATGGACTTCACTGTCAGATTTCTGAACCTGGTACCCAGTTGCTCCTGGGCACTGACCTTTTTATAGCAACCACCTGTGCCAGCTCGGTCAAATTCCAAGTGAAGGAAAATATGGGTATAGAGGTAGTGTAATAAGTCATATGAGGGAAAAATGATTGGGATGGCTATTGCTCATTGTAGTTTTTGAAGAAATTCCTATCTCTCCAACTCTGAGGACCTAGAGTTCAGAGTATATGGATTTTTCAGACACAGCTAGCAGCAAAGGGCACAGAATCATAGAATGGCCTGGGTTGGAAGGGACCTTCAAGATACATCTAATTCCAATCACACTGCTATGGGCAGGGACAACTTCTGCTAGACCAAGTTGCTCAGAGCTCCATCTAACTTGGCTTCCAGCACTTTCTGGACTGAGGCAACCACAGCTTCTCTTCCAGACATAGGAGGGATTCATGGTATTAAGAGAATCTGAAATCCACATGTAGGATAAAGTAATATGAACATGAGAAGCATGGACAGCCAAAGCTGGTGGAGATGTGAGAACAATCAGTCCTGTTTTCTAGATTCTTACTACCATTTGTAAACTAAGAAAATTTGTCAAGGGAAATTGGGGGTACATTTAGGAAACCACTGCTATACAGGAACTGCTTTTTCAACAGCTAATTTTCTTGACCAAGTGAGGCTATTTGATAGTGAGGCCAAGTTTCCAAGAACAACAAACAAACAAGCAAAAATAGAAAAAAAACTAAACCCAAAACCTCACAAATAAGCAAATAAAAAAATCCTACAAACAAAATGAGAACTAGAACCAATTTAACATTTTTCTTAGTTGTCACTTATTTTCATTACAAGAAAAACTGGCAGTTCTTCAGACAAATAAAGTGGTCTAAACCTTAAAACAAACAAACAAAAACCATATAAATCCCAACACTTCTGCATTACATTCACCCCACTGTCTCCTTACTGATTATATATGTAATGCTGTAATTAGGTATTTGAAGGGGCAATTCATCACTGAGAGTGAATTAATCTAGCAAGTACAGTGTCATGACAAGATAACCTTTTTTGTTTGAGTTGGGTTATTTTATCCCTTAGGTCCATCCTCTAGAATTATAATGTTCTTCCAAATCTCTAACTCTGATAGATCCTCAAGACTGCTCTGTTCTTCCTAAAGGGTGCAGGCCACTAGGTATGTTGTAGACTGCTCCTGCACATTCACTATTGGTCATTAGAATAGCCACAGTTCCACTCATTATTTTGTGTGCTACCAATTCACTTTCAAACGAGGTAAATACCAACAAGCAAATCTGTGCTGACCACCCTATTCCTGTATCTGCACACAAACATTCAGCAATAGTAATATTTTCAGTCCTTCATTACATGAACTGAACTGTGAATACCAGGCTTCAATTCCCTAGCCTTGAGTGGTTTACACCATTTGTTCAGCAGAAGAGCTTTTTCCTGATTAGTCCACAGCTGTGGAACCCGCAAACATGAAATTAATTCCTTTGTGCCTCCAGTCTGTCACCAGCCATTGCCACTCTTCCTTTTTATGTCTTTGGCTATTTGGTGGGGTCATTTTGGTAAGCATGCATGTATTTTTCATGTTAACTAGTTCCCAGGATCCAGACCTTTCCTTCAGCATGTTACCATTCACTGTGTAACTGCTCTTAGTTTTATAAAGAGATTTATATTGGTATGGTTCATACACTTTCCCTAAATGGGAGCCTGTATATATGAAGTACTAAGTGTATGTGCATCTGCAGAATCTTGCCAACATACATACATACATAAGATTATACTGATATTACTATATAAAAGGTTTTGGTAAAGCTGTACAACTTTTATGGATATCCTGGCCTGCACTTCAATACATTTATAAACAAATAAAAAATGAACATGGGTATAAAAAGACAATCAAAAACTACCTCAAAAAACAGAGAAAGAGATGGGATTTTGATTTCCTTGTAATTGTTTGGTGAAAAATAATCGATGTGCTAGTAGGTAGTGTAGTCTGAGTTGCAATGTTTTCATTACAAATTAAATTGGTATTGGCCAGCAGAAAAAAGGTTGGAGCAGAACTCACTGGGTTGCTGCAGCAGCAGGGATGAAATAGAAAAACAGCTTCTACCCTCTTGAAAAGCAAAGAAACAAAAGGGAAAAAAGGCTCCCAAACCCTCAAACCTCTCATTTTATTAATAAGCATATGTATGGGAAAAAAGGCTATTTTAATACATGATTCAGCTGTGCTCTTAGGGCAAACGGTAGCTGAAATTTCCATCCCTCCTCTGCATCCTAGACACTCTTAGGGCAGCCAACACATGTGTTTACCTTTAGAAATGTGAAGGGAGGCTTGCTTCAATGTGGGGCGCTGCTTGGAAATGTCACTTTGTGTCTGTACATTGAATTTCCACTGTACAGCCTTTAGTATATGACCCCTATATGTCATCTGTCATGCCCCCAGCCTAAACTCTTTCTTTTCATGCAGTTTTCTTTTTGCCTTCTGCTATGTCTTCTAGATTTGATCCAGGTGGAATTTATTTCAAGATAATTATTTAAAAGAAAATACATGAAGTATTCCTTTGGAGGGAGCGGGGCAGAGCAGGGCTGGTTGGATAGATCAGCTTCCCTGGCTGTCAAACTCAGTCTCCCTAAGCTTAAAAGATATTGATGGAATATTGACTGGCTGGTTACTGTTCCAGTGGAAGGAACTCTTGCTACTCAATTGACTGCAACAGCATAGTTAATTTGAATGTCTCTTTAATCAATCTTTCTCACAGGCTGTTCTGTGATACTTGTGCCATGACATCTGAGCTATGTTGCTTTTATGTTTATCTTTTCAGTACACATCTAAAGGGATACTGTTATGTCCACATTACAGGTGGGAAACTGAGGCCTTGGAATTTTTGGCTGTGTAGTCTTTGAGACTGGTTGGAAAAATTTTAGATTATTATCTCATGTGTTAAGTCTTGAGTATTTCCTTCATAAACTGCTTGAAATATACTGTTTTGGAAAGGGTGGCAAGAAGATTTTTAAGACAATGGCAGTCAAAATGAACCCTAGACAAGGACTGGAAGTTTACAGTGCTAAAGTGGTGTAAAAATGGGATTCCAAAGGCTTCTGCTATAGTACATTGGAAAATTTATAGCACTTCAGAAGAGTGATCCAAGAAATAGAGTCCTGACCTACACTGGAAGAAATGCTAAGCACAGGGGTATAGCTAACATCTTTCTTTCCCTGAGAGCTCAAAGTTTTATAGAGCTTCTTCAAGGTGCATAGCAGAATGCAGATTCTCCCTCCCAGATTAATATCCTAAGACAATCTCTTATCAAATAAAAATTAAGTCAGTGGCTTTTGTTAGCTTCATTGCTCCTCTTTTTACTACGTGAGCTTGTGAAAAGATATCTATCTTCTTTTTTTCCTCTTCTATATTTTTTTCCAGAAGGAACAATTACCTTTTCTATGCTGTTTTCAGAAACTTCATCAACTCTGAATATTTTTCCCTTGCAGTTCAGTGGTTAACTGTGATTCCCATATGAATTTTATGTGTAGTCTGTGAACAGGTTTTATTCTGAGCAAGAAATGTCCTTTTTAATGTTTGTTCTGTTCTAGACTTGAATATTTTATTTTCTGTGTGAATGAACTGAAAAACTTTTTCCAAGGCCAAGAACCCATTTTGATATTTGAAAAACAGCAATTTTGAGTGAAATCACACCCTGCTTTAGTTCCTTAGTATATTTCCCCCCTTATAATTCAGTATTAGCCTTATTTCATCCATATTAGTCTCATTTTTGGGAAATTCCTTACATTTGTGGGATATTTATCATCTAGTGTCAACATGTCAAATTGAGTATGACTAAATCCAAGAAGAAATCAAATAAAAATTAGGAAAAGTCCTACTGTAAACAAATTTGAAAATTCTTTATTGTACTATCAATTTTAAGCAGGTCTTGTCATTGATTTCAGCATGGAGTTTGGCCTCCTGATTGTACATTTAAATTTGAACAAAGAAAATAAATGGATTTTATGTGAGGAAGGGACTTTATTACTAGCACTATTAGTGTGAGGGTTAATAGGCTGCCTTCTGATCACTGTCACTTCTGAGTAGGTTTTCCTTTGACACATCTTGCACACAGAGAACAGTTTCACACGTAATCTATACCTTTCTTCAGGCAGGAGTGAACAGTTTTCCACATCTTCTTGGAAACTGGATTAACTTCTACATATGCAGGGACTCTTGGGAGAACTGGAAGTAAGCAGGAGAAGCAGGCACTCACTTAGCCTTCATTTTTTAACGAATTTGGGGATGTAGAACACCTAATACCCTTTAGCTCTTGCCATGGGTTTGTGTGGTCTGTCTTGTGAAGGTAAGCAGCTCCCTATCCCCAGTGGAAGGTTGTCTTAGGACTATATTTTGCTGAATTCCTTGGTTCACAGAAAAACGTTCATTGACATCTATGGAATCAAACTGGTGCATACTTTTTTTTTTTTTTGTGGTTGAAATTTCCAATGAAGTTCTGAAGTACACTAAAAAATTTACAGAGCAATTTTCCTGATGCAAGCATATCTACCTCAGTCCTGTTTCTAGCAATGCTTCAAATAAAATATGTTTTCTATTGAAATGAGAAACTTGGTAGAGTGCAAAAAATAAATCCTGAAGATAAATGGACCTACAAACAAATTCTTAGATTAAAATTAAAGCTAATGATCCAATAATCTCTGACTGCTGTAATATGACAAAATGTAAAACAAACCTTCAAAGTATGCAATCTTATGGAGCTCAGGTTGTTACAATAAGCTTGACTGATGAGGTTTTCTCCTTACTTTTAATTCTGCACTTTTCTTAGCAAGTTCAGAGAGCTATTGAATAGTTTTCAAATTTTGGATTCATTTAAAGAGAAATAAACTCTGAGGTTTGATATCAATATTGCTAATTATTGTGATTAACTTGAAGGCCTTGATTTAAATATGGAAGGATTACGATTAGATGAAGACATTAAAATACTTTGCTCACTGTAAGGAGTATTAGATTTTTTTATAAAACATGCAGTGTGTATATGGGTTGCCTTTATTGTAAGCAATGACTTAAAAAACACAGGAGTTTTTTTCTTTCTTGTATTTGTCTGTGAAATACTAAAGGAAAAATTCACTAGATAAAGATCTAGATCCCAGCAAAAGTCAGAAATTACTGTTAAGAAAATGATCTGTTTATGCATTTCAAGGCCACTAGGTGCTGCCTATTCACTGCAGCAAATGTTACAGTCTCTTCTATAGTGAGTTAGAGGAATTATGTGAATTATTCATAGTATCAAACTGAATTTGAGGCCTTTTGCCCCCAATCCAAATAACTGAGAATAAAGCTAAAAATATGGTAGAGGGCTTATGTTGTGTAGTTAAGAGGAGCATTTTCTTGGCCACTTAGTTTTGAGCCCTCAATTACTGACATGGTGAATAATAGGTATCACGAAAATCCTGCAAAAAGCCTTTCCAGTGTTTTAAGAAAGGAGAACACAAAAAGGCCTCTTGTATTCTAGTCTGACTGGCATAGGAGGGATTTACTGTCAGGCAATTACTGAAAATTGAAAAATGTAATTAAGGTTCACTTAAAAGTTTATAATCTTACTTAGCTCTGATGCTCATTATCATCTTAAATGTGACAACTATTGTTGTATAAACAACATGGGAAGAGCTGGTTTCTTACAGTTAGCAGTCAATCCTTCCTAATATATTTCATTACCTGCTAATTCTGTACATGCTACTGCAGATTAAGGACAGACAGGAGTAGAAGAATAGTTTGTTCTGCATGGTTATAATAAAAAAAAAAAAATACTGCAGATCTCTAGCATTAAACAAAGCCTGTCCAGCACAGTTGTAAATAATGCTTAAGAATGAAATGCCAACAGCAATCACAGCATGTGAGTCACCTATCCACACACAAATTGAAGCTCATGGCTGCATCAAATTTCATGGAATCAGTTGTGGTTTTGTTGTGTTTTACAAGCTGTGTTTTGTTGTATTTCTGTGTTCTACAAAATGGACTGAAGTATGAAGTTTAACACCAACCGTATGAAGTTAAACAAGGACAAGTGCTGGATTCTGCAGCTGGAGCAGGGCAACCCTGGATGAATGTACATGCCTGGAGAATGAGAGGCTGAAGAGCAGTGCCATGGAAAGGAACTTTGAATTCTTGGTCTTTGGCAAGCTGAACTCGAGTCAGCAGTGCTCTGGCAGCAAGGAGGGCCAACCGTGTTCTTGGGTGGCACCACCAGCCGGTCAAGGGAGGGGATTGTCCTGCTCTGCTCTGCTCTGCTCTGCTCTGCTCTGCTCTGCTCTGCTCTGCTCTGCTCTGCACTGGGGTGGCTTCACCTCAAGTCCTGTATGCAGTGTTGGGAGCTACAATATCGGAAATACATTGAGCTCTTTGAGAGCATCCAAAGGAGGGTCTAAAGGATGGTGAAGGGCCTTGAGGGGAATCCATACGAGGAGCGGCTGAGGTCACTTGGTCTGTTCAGCCTGGAGAAAAAGAGGCTGAGGGGAGATCTCATAGCAGGTACAACTTCCTCATTGTAGGAAGGGGAAGAACAGGAGCAGGCACTGATCTCTGCTCTGTGCTGACCAGTGACAGGAACAAGGGAATGGCCTGAAGTTGTGTCAGGGGAGGTTTAGGTTGGATATCAGGAAAAATTCTTCACCCAGAGGGTGGCTGGGCACTGGAACATGGAAGTGGTCACAGCACCAGCCTGACAGAGTTCAAGAAGCATTTAGACAATGCTCTCAGGCACACAGTGTGACTCTTGGGTTGTCTTGTGCAGGGCCAGGAGCTGGACTTTGATGATCTCTGTGGGCCACTTCCAACTCAGGAAATTCTGTGGTTCTATGACTAGTTTAGAAATAAATATGGGACAAGAAATAGAATTAAAGAGCATTGATACTTTTTCTATATTATGATAAATGAAAAATTGAAGTAAAGTTTGCGGTATGCAGAAAGCTGGGTTATTGTTACTATGTGTGTGTTTGATACCACTTTCTCTTTTCTAATGAAGAAGAGATGAAGTTTCATTTTTCTTTTGACTCGAGTAGACCATTTTTTCAGCAGGGAGAATCATAAAGATGTGAAACTAATGTTGAAAAGCAGAATTAAGCATTATCAAAAGTTTTGGAAAGATTCAGATAAAAAATTGCTAAAGTCCAGTTATTCTTTTCATCTCAGTGAAATAACTAAGAATGAAGCTGTATCCACATTATTTTTGAGGTCTGGAAAAAGAAGTAATGCTTGAATAAACAATGCAATAAAGAAAATTAGTAGTCTAAGTGAAAAGCGTCATCACTTCTATAAAATATCTCTCTATTAATACTTCATGTAAAGATTGTCATAAGACAACATATACTTATGTGACAGAAAGCCCAAGGGACCAATGTCATGGTAAGAGCATGGGTAAGAGTCTGAAGCAAAGTTTAGAAACCATGAACCCCCTGCATGTTCAGCTTTTGCTTTCCCCTCTCTTTATTTGCAAGGTGCAAGTTACATATCCCAGAATGATGTTATGATCCAGAAAATGTAACAGGAATCAAAACACTCTCAGTGTTCTATTTTCCAGTGGTAAATCCCAAATCCATTTAAGCTAGTGGGAGGTTAGTTTTTTCCACCTGTAATTTCAGTACAGTGAAAATCCATTGGTGTTTCATTTTAACCACTGGCTGGGAAGTGCAGGTTGCTACCAGCTGTATGGAACAGGCATGATATTCCCATCCATGTTTCTGAAACCCTTGTTTTTTACAGCCACTGCCAGGTTTGAGGCCGTCCAATCAGTCTTCTCTGCTGATTTCCTTTCCTTTTTCAGAGCAAGAGACTTGGCATCCACTATTCATACTGACAGCACTGTGTAACATTCATTAAATAGAATAAATGTTATGTCCTGGAGGTGGGAAGCATCAAGCTCATCTTGTCCATGTCACTACTTTGTAGTGCATGTTTTGTTTCTCAGCAGTAAAAATGAGAATTATGTGGGGAACACTCTAATGTCTTGCATCATTCCCTTCTCTAGTGATCTGCCAGAAAAACAGCTTTCAGTCATGTCTGTGGTATGGAAGAGACTGTTGCAGAGCCCACCCCGGTGAATATTGACCAGCTGTGTGAGGTCTAAGCTTTAAATTCTAAATTCTTGAAAACCATCAGTTATTTAATGGTGTTATTTTCAGCTATGTATGGCAAACCTGACCAAAGGACCTGCTCAGTGAGTGTCACTGTTCAGAAATTTTTGTGTAAATAGCAGACTTGTGTCTGATCACACAGTACTCAAGTTACAAGGCAGAGACCTGCATTTGTAGGGAAGGTGTCTTCTTTATGACAGTAATGACAAGATCACCACAACAAACATCTCATTTTCAGGATGGGACAGAACATTTACTCTACCTAAGGAAGGTAGAAAGGAGATTTATGGTAGCATCTTTTAAAATTAAATATATCAATAATTTATGTGCTGTTAAAGTTCTTCTTGAAATAATATTAAATAACACTGATTTTCAAATTAACTTGGAAACCAGAGGACATGTCAGTGGCAGTGAGGATGTCCAGCATTGTTTTATAGAAAGGGAAGGAAACCTGAGGATCTACTTGTTTGCTTAAATCTCATACAAAGTGAAAAAAAAGAAAAAAGAAAAAAGAAAAAAGAAAAAAGAAAAAAGAAAAAAAATTATTAATTAAGTAATTGACAGTAAATAGTCATTAAGTGTTATTTCATGGAAAGTAGAACTTTCCAAACAGCTGTGTTTTTTTCATAGTGAACTGGGTTCTGATGGAACAAGACAGTTGTATTGATATGGCAGTGTTGGAATTCTCCAGTGGGTTTGATATAAAAAGCACATTCTGGAAAAAAAAAAAGGTTATGATTCTCATTCTCATGGGGTAGCCAGTGTGCACACCATATAGAATTAAAGTTGGATGGAAGAGATCATGAAATACTGCAGCTGATACCAGGCTGTCAGAGCTGAGTACCTTGTGCAGGTTCCAAAGGGGTCATTAAATGCTCTTTTTAAAATCAGTTGTGTAGGTGATGATACAGAATCTTTGCCTGGATGGTTTGAAGATGATATAAAGATCGACCAGGGAGTATAATGAATACAAGTTGCTTTACAGAAAGGACCTCATTACCTAATTAAATGCAATTACAGAGTCCAAAGAACTGTGATTCAGAAGAAACACATCTATAACTAGGAGTCATTACAGCTCACAGCAAAGTCTTTGCCAGCACTGAGTATTCTTCAGCAGGGCTACATGGTCTTGGCATGTGGTTTTGGCTGTGCTGTCCACTGTATTCTGATTAACTCTTTAGGGGCCATCTCAGTCATGTCTGAATTGGATTGGATCCAGCTGGTTCCAGTGGGATTGGATCTTGCTTACTCTCTGTCTTGGTAGATGAGTGATGCCAAGGAAAGCTGAAAGTTCAGTGTAGGTGATCATCTCAAAATCAAACATTAAGGCTATGTTTTAGGAGGAAGGAGCAAAGGGAAACAAAGAAGTGACTTTATCAACAGGAGCACCATTAATACATTAGTAGACCATACTAGTCTTAATTTTTCATAGTTATGCTGTGAGAAGTATGTGGAGATATGATTGAAAGATGCAGAAAGGTACAATCATACTGCAAATCCAGCATGAGGTCTGTAGATATCCCAGCCCGGTTTATTGACACCTAACTCTTAGGGAATTTAAAAGAAAGGAGAATACCTTTCCAGCAGTAGCACCCGTGTTCATAGCTTCACCTCCAAGTTGATTACTGGCTTAGAGAAAGTCTGGGCTAAAAACATGCAGCATTGTGCTGACACTCACACCTGCCCACTCTCCAGTCTGTGCACTGAAGCATTTTCTCTTGTTAGGCAGATAGACTAGGGGATCATTGTAGGTCCCTTCCAAATAAATATTCTAATCTAGTACAGACAATTCTGTTCTTCAGGATTAACCCTGTCATTGACCCTTTTTCCTTTGGCTTTCCCCCTTCCCCTCCCCCAGCTGATTTTTAAGTGGTCCACATCCTGTGACTTTTTTTTAGTGAAAGCCTATTGGCCACCTGGAACAAATATCAGACAAGATAAGCAAAGGAGATTAACTAAATAAGTCCTGCAGAGGCAATTGCATAATGCTGTGGGTTTTTTTTAAAAAGGTAAACCTGAATTATTTTAGAAAAGATGTTAATCATTATATGCTACTCTGAAGACCCTCTATAATTACCTTTTCATTTTCACTGACTTCACTGATAGCAGAGGGTGGACCACTAATGATCTTTGGCTACATGGTGCTTTTTTCCTTTCAATGAAAGGACAATAGATAATTACAGCTTATTAATGGACAAGAGAACAGTTTTATATATATATACAGGGAAAAAATGTTAGGGTCTCATTCTAAGCTGCAGGGGGAAATTTTCAATGCATAGAGGCATTCTTTTTTATCAAAGGGCTTGTTTTTTTTCTTCTCTCCAAACACTGATTCTTTCGAAGCTCAGTGGTATTTTGCACTCTGCATTATTTTGTTATGTAGCAGTGGGCAAGGATTTGCATCTTATGGAAGGAGGAATCTGCCAAAATTCAAAGACGTTTCATAATTTGGTTTATTGACTATAGTTCAATTCTGTTGATCCTTTTCAGTTAACTGCAGATTTGAAAATGGGAATTTGAAGTGTGATGTCAAAGGTCCCTGCCACTGGAAGATTGTAATCTGTCAGCGTCCTGAATGACATTTCAACATGTACTTTTGCTATTATTAAAAATCAAATTTTTTTTTATAACAACAAATGTTATTTGAATTTAAATGGTTTCCAGGATGTTTTATAAGTCTCATGGCTGAAAAAAAAAAAAAAATCATGTATCTCATTAATAGAGCTAGACTATCTGCCTCCTGCTTTGATCAGTACATTGGGTGTTAGGAAGGAATAAAACTGTGCTGTAAATTGTAGCTATTTGCTTGCACTCCAAACCCTTTTAATTCTTCCTTTTTTTTTTTTTTCTTTTTTCATTTTTTTAATTTGAAGGAAGAGAATTATGTCCTTTTCCCCAGTCCCTAACAAATACTGCTATGACTCAGAAGTGCAATTTGAGATTAGGCAATTCCCATTTCAAAAGGAGCTTTGGGGAGTGTGGATACGTGGAAGATGCAAAACCACCTGAGTCTTTATAGACAACAATTTCTGAACTGTAATACACTGGGGTTTGTTTTTTTTACTTATTACTAATAAGATGCACCACAAGATGGCTCTCTAATAACAAAAATAGTCACCACATCCGGCACTTGTTCTAAAAATAGTTGCTGAGCTCTGAGTGTGAGCAAATTCACCATCACAAACCTGCGTGTGGTGCTGTTGGAGCTGAGGAGAAACACTGACCACACGGACAATGCCACATGAATCCTCGTTTTTTTCCTGCAGGTTGTTATTTGCTAACAGGAAGCAAGAAGAATATAAAAGCACTCTTAAAAGTTCAACAGCAAATAGCCATGGCTACCTGTGACAAATCAACAGTGTATTTGTTACATGGCTGCTGAGGGCAACAGCAGAACTCAATGGCATATTTAGATAAAGAACAATTTCAAAATAATTTAAACCAAATTTTGTGCGAAAAAGTGAAGTATTTGTTCTTAATTTGCAGAGTACTGTTTTCCTACTATCCTATCCTATTAAAAGGAAGATAAGCATGTTTCAAACTTCCATTTATTATAAAAAAATGATGTACAGAGCTATTATTTGACTGACTTGCTTGCTGGAAACAAAAATTTGTATGTATGCAAAAGTGAGGGGAGAAGATGTGCATGTGGAGAATGAATAGCAAATAAATGTATATCAATGGCAACTTGTGTGCAGTAATAGGCTTGAGCAGGTGCAGTCAGAGGTAACTACTGGGAAAGGCCATCTCCCAGGAAGTATACACTGACTTTGCTGAAGACAAAGCACCAAAATTTTGTATTCTTGTCCTTCATCTCATAGGTTACCATCAAAAAGCTGAGTTTTCCTGCCTGTAGCAAAGGCTAAAACAAACTTCAGATTTTTTAAAGGCAGCATCTGTTTTTGGAGAGCCATTGAGTAGATGTAGACAGTCCCAGCACAGGACATTTCATGCCCCAGGCAATTAAAAGACAAAGACACTAGTCTAACAAGACTAGTTTAGTCCAATCAAACTCTCCTTGGATCCTAAGTGCAAATTTCACAACCCAGTGGAAGAAACAGGGTTAGCATCTTGCTGAGCAGATCAGAACACATGGAAGCAAGATGAGAAAGTCAGAAGCTGTCCTTAGCTGCTCCTCATCTGTTAGTCATGGCCAACAGCTGTAACTCAGTAACTGCCCATGTGAGCACTTAGGAATTGTGTTAGGACAAAAATCAGCTTGAAGTCACCTGTTTGAATTTTCCCATAGATGGAGCAGAAGAGCCCCTGTAGTCAGTTACCAGCTCTCAGACAGGAGTTATACATTATCCAATTCATAGAAGGCAAAATAACAGATAAGTTTGAACTATCTTCAGCAGCTTGTTAAGATAACAGGTCCTGAAATGAAGTGCTTCCATAGTCAGGCACAGCAGAGATGTGATGCTAGAATATCTTTTACCTCCCTTCACAGCTGCTAGCTGCTGTCTCAGACCCATACCTGGCTGTGGAAAGGCTTAGGGAGTACTAATAAATCAAAGGCAGGCACAGATTTAATGTGTTAGTGGGTTTGCTGTGACTGAACTTGGGATAGAGAGCTTAGCCACAACTCAGTGTTATTATGGTTCTGATAGAGACCACTTCACAGAGGCTTGTGGTGCTAGTAATGAAATATAAGAGGATTACTGTTTTGGACAGAGATTTATATCTAGTCTTTCTAGCTCTAATAAGAAATGGTCCAAAGCCACATAAAATGGGATTTAAGACTTTCTTAAAGTTTAGTTCTGCTCTGAATGGGGACTTTGGTTCAGGGGAAGTATTTATAAATGTATGGATCCTGAAATGTCTACTGTCTGAGACTCCCTAGCTCTCTCTATGGCTCCCTGTGGAGCAGTCCAGCAAAATTACTGTGATGAAAGTTCTGCCTTGCAATTCCTCAGTCCTAACCCTGTCCACATTTCTTATAAAGGGCTCTTGTTGCTGAGCTGGGATCTTTGGTTACTGTCCTTCGGGTAACTTATCTTTCACAGGGGTGAGCTAAGGTCACAGACAATGCCAACAGAGTTCTCCTAATTTGTTATGATGTGACCATTGTTGGATTGCCCTTATGAAATCATGGGATAGACTGTGTCTGTTGACTGGCACCAAGGGAGGTGATGTATTAGACACTGAAATGGCTGGATCAAACTGGAAGTCATGGCTGATTCTTTTCCTTATCCTGATCAATCTCTTCATTGGATGTGTACCCTCCAGTTATGATACAGTTGCAAAATTTTGTCTGATGAAAACAACCCATTGTAGGTGGTAATGAAATAAAAAAGGATCCCTAAATATGTAGAATGGACCAGACAGATTATATTCATTGTTACAGAATCACAGAATGGATGATGTTAGAAGGTACCATCCCAGGAATTGTTCAAGGGGCCTGAGAAATCTGATCTCTTGAGTGACACCCCTGCCCATGGTAGGGGGTTGGAACTAGATGATACTGAAAGTCCCTTCAAACCCGAGCCACACAATGATTCTATGACCCTCAACCCCACTGCTCATATATGTCTAGTGAGACCTTCAATTTCTCCACAGATGGAGTATCCACAGCCCTTTGGGGCAACCTGATCCAGTGTTAGGCCACCTTTATGGTAGAAATGTGTTTTACCATGTTCAGATGGAATTTCATGTGATTTAATGTGTCCTTTGATTCTTCTCTATTCATTGGACACCACTGACAGGAACCAGGCCCTGTCTTTTTCACTCCTTCTCATAAGATATTTATATAAATTGTTAAGTTACCCCTGAAACTTCTCCAGGCTGAGCAGTCCCATCCCTCTCAGCCTTTCCTCATATGAGAGATGCCTCCATCCCTTCATCATCTTAGTGGCCCTTAGCTGAACTTGATCCAGAAAATCAAAAATCTGTCTTCTACTGGTGAGCCTAGAACTGAACCCAACATGCCAGGTGTGGTCCCCCCAGTGCTGAATACACAGGAGGAATCAACTGCTGGCAACATCCCTCCTAGTGCAGCCCAGGGCACTGTTGGCCTTTTTATTGCCACAGGGGTGCACTGCTGGCTCAAGGGCAGCTTGTTATCCACCAGGAATCCAAGGTCTTTCTTGGCAGAGCTGCTTTCCAGACTCTTGCCCCCAGTGTGTGCTGCTGCCTTGAATTATTCCTCTCCGTGTGTGGGACTCTGTACTCTCCCTTCATGAGATTCATCTCTGCCCCAAAGTCTCTCAACGGTGGCACAACCATCTGGTCTATCAACCACTCCTCTCTTTTATATAATTTGTGAACTTGCAGAGATGGGGATTCTACCCCATCACTGATGTCATTAATGAAGGTGTTGAACAGTATTGGCCCCAGCATTAAGCCCCATGACGTGTGTCCCTAGGGATTTTCCTCCAGCTGGACTTATGGCCACAGATCACAAAGCTCTGGACCTGGTCGTTCAGCTACCTTCTATTGCACATCACTGTCCACTTTTCTGATCTATATTTTGTCAGCTAGTCTATGATGATACTACAGGACTTGATCTCAAAGTCTTTATTTAATGGATAAACAGTGTCCACTGCTCTCCCCTTGTCCACTAGAGCACTCATGAGTGTAGAAGGCTACCAGGTTGTCAAACATGTTCCTCCCTTTGTAAATCCTTGCTGACTACTCCCCATAACCTTCTTGTCCTTCTTATATTTGGAAATGCTTTCCAGGAAGATCTTCTCCTAAACCTTCATAGAGACTAAGATAAGACTGAATGTCCTGTACTTCTCTAGATAGTTATTCTGGGCTTCTTGATGATAGGAGTGATATTTTCTCCCAGTTGCCATGACCATTCAAAGGTAATCAAGATTGTCCTTGCAATATTAGCCAGCTCCCTCATTGTGAGTGCAGCCTGTCAGGCCACAGCAGCTATGTACATCCACTTGGTTCTAGTGTTCCCTAAACTGCCCCTCTTCCACTAGGGTAAGTCTTCCTGGCCCCAAATCCTTCCCTCTGGTCTTAAGTGCCTGGGATTCCTGAAGGATAGTTTTCCTTGTAGAGACTAAGGCAAAAAAGGAACTGAGTACCTCAGCCTCTCCACATCATATGTCACCAGGTCCCTTGATCCATTCAGCAGTGGGGCCGTGTTTTCCATGATGTTTATGAACTTGTAGAGCCCCTTCTGGTAGTCCTTCACACCCCTTGCCAGACCCAGCTCCAAGTTAGCCTGTATATATCAGACTCTGTGCTCCTCCTGGGATGTCTTCCACCCTTCATACACTTACTTTCATAGCCATGTACCTGCTGAAAATGCTTCAGCAGACATGGAGAAGAGCAACAAGATTCTTCATTCTCCACCAGCCCTTTGCAAGACAGGTTGTGCTGGGTTTGTCAGCTTCTCCTTTCATTTGCTCACACCTCAGTGCTGTCAGCAGATTCTGCCCCAGAGGGTGTAGCATCACTGGACTTTTTTGCCTTTCACAGTATATTTACAAGAGCAATGTAGTTTTAAAACATAAAGGATGAGGGTAAAGAACATACAATTATATTGCCTATGTTGTTTCATTTATTTCTGTTTAAAAATTTGTTATTGAAACTCAAAATGACAAAAGTGACTTGGCCAGTCAGAATATGCAATCCACTGTACTGCTCTTTGGCAAGTGATGTTTTGGGATGCACAGGACACATTATCATTGCAGTTAGTATACCATGGGGTCAACTGGGAAAAGATACCAGACAGAAGAAATCTCTTGATCTTGTTCTAGGTTAAAATTCACAAATCTTTGTGGATTTAAATGAAGGAAAACCATGTATTTAATTAATTTTGGGTGGTTTGTTTGTTTGTTTGTTTGTTTGTTTGTTTTAAGGATTAAACTATAGAACATTAATAATGAAAACAATAACAATGCTTTGGAAATAGATGTGTAACAGTATACTCTTCAATATATTCTCAGTAGTTAGCAACTTGAGTGAATTCAATACAAATGAAAATAAAACAAAATAAATTTCATCTATGGTCTTCAAATGTTTTACTGGTGTCTTGTGAAATTGACATCTGTGACTCAAGTAATAATACTTGAAAGTCTTAAGTGATAAAACACAAAGCAGTGGCTCATTTGGGCACAGAAATCGTATCAACAGGCACTTAACAGGTACAGTCACAATGGGGAGCAACAGAAAGGAAAATTATGGATATGCCATCATTGCTTTCAATGTGGGGATGGGAAGGGAAGATCTGTTTGCAAAAATACTTAATTAAAAAAAATCTATTGACTTTAGGCAGCAGCAAATAATCTTGGTGTACTAAAGCATCAACCACCATATTTCATCTTGTGAGAGCTGTATCATTAATCCATATGTGCCCCCAGTGCAATGCTAGGTTATGTAGGTGCATGAGGTTTATCAAAGTGTGCAATATTTTCTTAGATCTGGCAGGCTCTGAGGTGTCACACTACTAATTGGCAATAGAAGAGGGAAAATTGTTTCCCTCTCCATGTGGGGTGTGTTTATGTTCCTGAGCAACTGACAGGACACCAGAGACTTTAATTATCTCATTATTAAAGCTGAGTGTGCCACCATCACATGCCCAGTTTCCACTGAAAGACGTGTTTCAAAGCTCTTGTTGATAAAGACGTTGGTCAAGAGATGCACTGAATGGACAATTTAACTCCCAAATGTTTGTGCAGCCAGACCTGCATTGGAATCGTGCCTGTATGACCTCACCAACATCAGAACTATTGACTAACAGTAAGAATTTGAAACACTGAAGGTCAGGCTGCCAACACTCCGTTGAACCATCAAAGGACACGTTCCAAGAGGATGCAGATCAGCAGCAAGCTGCCCCTGAGTGAGTAGCACTGGAGTGGGCAATGCCTTCCAAATTTTCTCTTGCACTCATCCAGTTGTGAGAGATAAAGATCAGGTTGATCTGAGGTTTTAGCCCCGAATCCTAAAGTTCATCTCCCAAGGGAGAACAAATGTTTTCTGCTGTGCCCCATAAATTCCTCATGGGTGAAAATTTGCTGATGCAAGAGTTGGGGTTCAAAATTCCCAGGCTTTAGCCTTCTTGCTACACAATATCTTTTTGTGTTGAATACAATTGTTTTCCGACTGGTAAATATAAGGACAGGCATTTGCAGTGTCTGAATGTCCTAAAGTAGATTCTTGCACCTGGTACTGAGTATGGCAGGAAGAGCAGGTTGTCTGGTTCTCTGTTGTTGTGCCAAGGTTTTCAGATGTTCTTTTAAAATCAGTGGTCCTTCAAGGTGTGTTCAGTACAAAGAATGTATTTCATTGTTTTCTAGTGAGAATGTAGCTATCAGTGCAGGTGGCAATAAATATATTTAAAAATGATAAAAAATCTGCTCATCTAGCAGTGATATCTTTCAGGCTTGTATTCTACCACATACACTCATAGCAGGTCTTCCAGGGTTAGTCCTCTGAGCTGGGTGCATGAACTCCTTAATACAGATATGTAATCTGCAGCAGAGCTGGTCTCCTGGAAGGAATTACTCCCATGCCTTACTGTGGACAGGGCTCGGCAGATCTGCCTTTGCATTGTGCAGTTGCAAATGCCAAGGGGAAAGGCACTGAAGTGGTTAAATTTTTGCATGAAGGGGATACTATAGCACAGTCATAGATATCTGTGCATTGGACCAAGGCAGTGTTTTCTACAAAATTCTGAACTGAATTACAATAATAATACCTTATTTGCTTAATGTCAAGCTATCATCAATCCCATACAAATTGTTAGCTTTGCAACAAAACACCATGTAATTGTCACTACAATCTTAAGCCTCAGCAGTCTTGATTTTCAAAATACTAGTTCATCAATAAACAATTGTAAAGGCTTTAAGCTCCAACAGGAATGCAGTAAAGAAGCTCTTTTCATCTGTGATGTCAATAAACTGAGATGAGAAAAGAAACTAGATTCATCCAAGTGACAAGTGGAGATATATATTTTAACCATAATGAATAAATGACATCCCTATTAATGATTTATCTGCTTTCAACTTTAACAAACAGTTCTAGTGATAACAACTAAATTTTTTTTGTACTAGAAAACTAAACTGACACATAGCTAACATAGTCAATTAGAGCCTAGTTCGATATTCATAAATGCTAGCTTAGAGTATGGAAACTGAGTTGGTAATTACAACTAGAACTATTCATTTTCTTTTTTAAGAGTAGATATCTAGGAATGCCATTTAGTCATTACTCAGAATTACTTGTTATCTTTGATGAACTTAGTCTGTGCTTTCATCTGGTACCAGACTGCATGCTAATGCCAATCAACAGTGTAAATATGCAAAGAAAAAATATTTGGGATGCAAATTTTAAATAAGCCTGGTGTCATTTTCATTCTGATCCCATTGAATCAGAAACTGCAGTGGCGGCGCCCTCTTCAAAAATGCTACCGCTGGGGCAAGAGGGGATATCATTGTGCTTAGAAAAATCCATCTCTATTCTTGTGACAAGAAATGCACTGCAAATGGACATTTTTCCTATCCCTCAGTCCATTCCATTTGTTCCTATTCTTATGCCAATTTTAAGCCACTCACCCGTATGCTGCCCATTAGAGCTGGTTAGTACGTGCTGTTCATTTATCATACAGGAAACAGGCTGCTTCGCCATTCAGATCTCTTCACAGGAAGGTGGCCGTGTCATCAAGGTGTTTCTGAAGGCTTGAAAAGTGAGAGCAGAGCCCTGTGTCCCGTGGCAGCCTTGCCATCGCCAGGGGCCACAGGTGCAGGCATTGGAGACTGAAACCCAGTGCTTCTGTTTTGTGCAAACAACGGAAACAGGTTGTTTTTGTCCCTGTACAGAGAAAAAAGCACAGCAGCAACAATAAATGTTACAACCTGAAGAGCTGCCACAAAACAGAAATGTCATCCTCTGGTCAAGTTTTGGAGACATTTAGTTTGGGGATCCAACTCAGCATCTAAGAAACACACACACACACACAGAGAAAAAGATGGTGCAGCTGTTTTTCTGCAACTGGATTCTATTTTTTTTTTCCATCCTTATGTTTAAAATACTTATTTTAAGCTTTTCTGTAGTGTCTGTCATAAACCCCTTTAGGTACTGCAGAGGAAATTTTGAAACACAAATACTCGATAATAACAACAACAATAACAATAAATATGAATGTCAGAAAGACAATTACTCCTATTTTTGCCTTTGAAAAGTTCTACCACCGTGTCTATAAACATCCCCAGTGTTCTCTAACCTCAGTACCATTTATCTGTAGGGAGATAAATGCTCTTTTGAAGTTGTGGTAATTTTTCAAAATGTTGGTTTCCTCCTGTTTTCTCTTCATTTTTCTCACGATGCCTCTGCTCCATGGAGATGCTAGTTAGTGCATTAGCTCTTTGCTTCTGAAGAGCTAGATGAAAGATTTTAACCTTTCACACTTGCCCCTTGTATTTACTCAGTCATAAAACACAGCACACCTAGCAGAAAAGCAGGAGGAAACATAGAGCAGAGCTGGAGCACATGGCTGGATAATGTGAGTACAGCTGCAAGGGAAATACTCACTAAAGCCAGCAGATCTGGTTAAACCTGGGTTAGGCTGTCAGCACTGAGGTCAATGCACTGTCACAGCTGGACCAAGGTGAAATTGGGACTTAACCTCTTTTCTTTTCTGCTGGTTGCAGATTCAGTGCCTCATTCTAGCAAGACTGTAAGAACTCTGCCCCCACCTTTGGAGAACAGACATTAACCTTGAAGGACAGCTATTTGCATAAAATATGTTGCAAATACTGGATTTCTGAACACAGGCTTCTGTTAACATATTTCAGTGGAAGCACATTTTAAAAAAAGATGGTTATTTGGAATTGTCACACATTACAGTGAATACAAATACACTCTTATAAATGAATAAAATGCTAAAGCTTCTTATGTTAGGATCTGTCACTCAGTCTCAGTGGAACTTTATCCTCTTCATAAAGGCTTAAACTTTCTACTGAAATAAATATAAATCAGCACCTCATTCTAAGTCATTGAAATGGTGGTATGCTTTGTTTTTCTGGACAAAAATCAGATGGGATCCAGTTAGCAAGCTGGCAGTAAATGTCTTAGTGGTCAGACTAATCACCTTTAATCATTTCAAGCCCTGAGCCACACTGAGATAAAAAGGGGAAATCCAGGCATTGCTGTCTGCACCTTCCTGAGAAAGTGTCTTTGGGTGCAAAGCCCAGTGGAGACCACAACCTCAGAAAGAGGGGCCAGAATAAATAACAAAGTAAGTTCAGCTTAGCCTGAAAATGTTTTTTGTCCCGGTGGGGACCCTCCCAAGGCTCAGAAGGATGCTCCTGTGACCCTTCAGGCATGCTTTAACCTAACTGGAGAGGTTCACAGGAAGCAGGGGGGAAAATGACATAGTCCCTCCTGTCATGGTGTGTGATAGGCTGTGCAGTTAAGCAGGGTGGTGCTTTTCAGGAGCTTCAGAAAGCAGGCTTTGAGAAGCTGTCTGGCAGGAAGAAGTGGGTGTGTTGTGTATGATGGCTTGCTCCCAGGAAGAGGGCCCTCAATCTCTTTTCCAATGAGGATCTTTTATAGAAAGTCATAGCAAATATCAGACCAGGCATCAGATAGTTCTGTGGTCTCACTTCAGACTTCAAAAACAGTGTGTATAGGCCATTTTGTTATTTACACTGGAAATCACAGCTTCCTAGCAGAGACTGAGGAGGTTAAATGAGATTTTTTAACTTCTCTAGGAGTCCTGCTGGGCTTAGGTCCACGGTCTGCATGCAGGTGTTGATAATGTCTCTGTATGACAAGGAAATAGCAAATTGAAATCAAAATGGTTTTTCGTTGTGAATGTGCTTTGTGACCACAGCCTCTGCAGTACCCATGAGCCATCTCTGATCTTGTAAATAATAAGATGTAGATGAAAATTTCCTTTGGAAAAAACGAAGTTAACAGAGTTAAAGTCAAGTCTCTACCCTTTGCCCTGCTTCTTTCACTTATTATAAGATTTGATAAGGATGTATTTGCTTCTCCCCTTCCCTCCCTCTTTCAGCTCTCTTTTCTCCCTGCTCCTCTAGCTCTGCTAGGGCCTGTCTGCTGTGCCTGAAGTACTCTTGTAGCTGACTGCTTCCAAACAACATTTAGGAAAAAGTTTCTGGCTTGGGACCAGAAAAAAGTGAATGAAAAGGAGGGGAACAAGGTGTGTCTTACAGACCATTTGTTTCCAAACCTTTCTGTCCCCCACATTACCATGCAACCAGATCTTGATTATCCACATTAAAAGAGACTTAACACAGCTTGCATAAAGCAAAAATATAGCTAATGCAAACCATGTGGCAATTAGGCTACCAGGACATTGAGTGAAAAAGTAATGGGGAACGGAAGTAAGGCCAGTAAAACTCTCAAGCCCTTTAAAATTGGGCTTTAAAATTATTGATTCCACTCTGTCTTCTCTGTGGGCTCCCAGAAGAAAACTTTGTCCATGTTCAGCAAACAGCCACTGCAGGTTAAGTTACCCAGTGGTCAAGCCCTGAGGGAGAGTACCTGAAATCACAACAAATGAACACCTGCTTAATGCCCTGGCTGAGAAATGGAAAACCTGGAATCAGAAAAAGTTCCTACTGATGAACTGAAAATGACAGCCTTTGAGCAGTTCATTGGTTAATTGCCCCATCAGATTTCAAAGTGCTTTTCTCACCTGGAAGATAAACCTGAAGAAGTTAATTGACCAAGATGCATCAGAATATCTCATTAGTTTGCAAGTTTATCCTATCTTAGGACACTCCATTTCTCAGTAGAAGGAAACAAGAAATAATTCCTGTAAAAAATGTTTCAAAACCCGCTGTCTGCTGATAATTTAATCAAGATACAAAAATCCCTTTTCTGTTTGGAAACATTAAGTGCTACCCTATGGACTTAAAAGCAAAGACTCTGTAGTGCATTGTGAAATGGATCCCGGGACTTCAGGACACGGCAAAAACCTTTGGAGGACTTAGATGCAAAGCTATTGGGAGGGAAAGCAGTAATAAGGCATCTTAAAATGGTAGGACTGAAACCACCAGATTCCTCATGTGCTATGGGTCACTTGGGATGTCACTTGTCTTAAAATCTAGCTTACTGATTTTCACTATATTGCAGTGGAATGACTGAATCTTCTTCTTACCTGCCACAGCTGTCAGATTGTGAATCTGGTGAGTCTTATATCAGACTGTTGTTCAGTAATGAAATACTAAGTGGAAAAGAACTCCACGCATCTCTGGGAGATAGAAAACCCCAAGGAAAAAAAATCTGTGCACGTTCACAAAGAACAAATCGTACCACCCAAGCTAGATTATTTTTTGATAGAATTACTAAATTAATGGATGATGGGAATGAAATCGATTAAGCGGTTCTGAGCTTTCAGTAAGGCTTTTGATATGGTGTGTCACAAAATCTGGTGTGAAAAATGAGTAGCCATCTGAGCTGCAAAGAAACTGTCATGGATTGAATCAAGGACTTAAGGGGAGGAAAAAAAAGTTCAAAAAATAAATGGCAATGACAAACCAGAAGGACGTATTTGCTCTGGGCTCTCCAAAATCTGGTGTTCATTTCACTGGTGTTTCATGCCCTATTAGGGAGCTGTTACAAAAGGTGGAGGTGACAATAAATTAGGAGGTTCAACTGAGTTAGAAATATGAGCAGGAATTAGTAGAAAGATGAATTTCCCCTCAGCCTCAGATTCACTCGACATCACCTCTCCACACACACTCCAGACCCCCTGTAAAATATTGAATCACACCCATTAGGCTGGGAGAAGGGGAGGGAAACACAGCAGGACTGAAACGTGTGCCCAGAGGAACAGCATGGCAAGGTCAGCACAGACCTTGGTGGAGAGACCTCTTGAGCACCTGAGCATCCAGCTGGTGACCCTCTGGGTTTTGATTCTCTCACAGCTTGCTTTGCCTGACAGCTGTGCTCTGCTTAGAAGGCTGAAAAGCCAGCAGAGACCTATAGAGATGGGAATTGAAAAAAAGAAAGAAAATTCACCAATCTGACTCACGTAGCACAGAAAAAAGGGTATTTTAAGGAATGTGTGGGAATGTTTCCTATCATGTCACAGGAAGATCCTGTCTGCATGCTGATGAAACTAGGCTTCACATACAGCTTTGCTGTACTGATTTTTACTCCCGTTTCTGTGTCTTTTCAATAATAACTTGGAGAATTAAAGGTGACACAACCAAGCCAAAGGACCAGCAAGGGTCTGTGACATACCCTAGGACACATCCCTGAGCACTTGATGCCTTAAAACTGAATGCCAACAGTTTTAAGCACTTTATAAGCATTTAAGTCCCTCCCTCCCTCTTAGCGTTAGCATTTACTTCCAAATGTTGTTGGATAAAACCACTTGAAGACCTGGAAAGCGCCTTTTATTCCTGTGTGTGTGTTGTAGCAATTTCTATTCCGAAGGTCTCAGACCTTCTGTGACTCATTTTCTCAGGTGATTTCAGATTTTTGAGCAAGTGAAGTAGCAAACATGAGTGACAGTACCACTTTGCCAAGCAGAGAGACTAATTTTCTTCTGTTACAGAGATTAATGTCATTCTTTTTGGATACAAAAGAAATCTCCTGGCTGATGAACTTTGCTCTGACACTGGGTGGGAATGGTTCCAGACTGTTGTTATTCTCTCTCTTTCCCCGGAATCGCTTTGCTCAACAGCTATTTATTTGTAGGATACTGAATAAGCCAAGGAGCTGCGCCAGTTCCTGCTGAGAATCAGTGATCAGCTCTTGTGCTGGGGGAAAAGGCAATAGGAGCTGAGCCCTTCTGAGGGAAAGCTGCCTAGTTAAAGACCTCTCAGCTGCTGCCAAAACCAACAAGGCAAACAGCCTCGTGGGCAGCCGTGAACCCATGGGGTTGAGAGGTCTTTGCTGGTGGCGCAGTCCACTGGCTGAGAACACCTGCGATTTGGAGGAGCCAGCAGTCCTTTCTGATTAACAACCTCCTACAAAGCACATTTTCATCTAATTTACCTCTTTTGGCTTTCAGATAAGCAAGTGTAATGTCACACCTGCTAAGCAGCTAGAATTATGCAGCATCATAAATTAAACTTTTTAATTTGCCAAGATTCCTGGCTTATGCCGTTTATCATTCAGAGTCATCCTTCAGAGAGGCAGGAGTGTTTCCTGCATGGCTGCATGTGAGAGGGGAATCTTTTCCCCTAGTCCTGCAGCACAGGAGGAGGCACGGATGGCAGTGGGCAGGGAGTGCCAGCACCGGGAGCTCTCCAGAAGGATGCATCATTAGCAAGGTCATTAAGCCAGGACACCTGTGTGGCACCTGTGTGTTTTCCACCACGTAGCCCCACAGCTGCTGGAGTGGCTGGCGAGGTCCTGCTCCTCGTGGTGCAGACCAGAGCCCTCTGTGGCTCAGGCACTTTCTGTCAGCGGGGCAGCACTGAGGAGCCAACAGCTTTGCAGCTGTCAGGTTCTCTGAGAAGTCCTTACAAACAGGAGCATGATGCTCACATTAGTGCTGCTGTTCCAGCTGAGTAGGCTGGCATCAGCTTCAAACGTTCTGCTGTGCAGGAAGGGAAAGTGTCTTTATGAAGTTGGGTATTTTCAGCCTCCTTCCTCCTGTCCCTCGACTCAAGGCCCAAAGCTATTTACTGCATGAGAGAGGGAATTAGTGAAGAGCATCCTTCTGTAAATGCATTTCACTGATGGAAGCTGGCTTTGGAGATTGTTATCTCTTGAAAAGTATTTGATGCAGTGGGTATCTGTTGGAAAAGTATTGATGAGACTAGATTTTACATAAAAAGAGCAAAATGGTGCTGCTGCTTAGCACAAGTTCCCTGAAGTAGAAATCAGAAGCGTGAGCTAGTCACAGGTCTGTTAATTGCAGAAAAAATGGGGTGACTGTACTGTCTTTTCCTGTGAAATTTTTCAATGGCCTTTTTCCAAAAGCTGAATCCTTCTCATTGTTTGGAGAATTGCGATAGATTCTCCTTCTCAACAAGAAATAGGCTTATTCATGGACTACAACAGTTTGAGGTCAGGGAATGTGGAGTGAAAACACTAAAGTGAAAAAATAATTTCCTTTTGAAGAAACATTTGAAGTAACAACAAATTGCTTTTTGAACAAATCTATGAAGAGTTATCTAGGCAGAAAGTAATACAAATGAGTTAAACTGCTCATAAGCATTTGACCTTTTCCATAAATGAAAAGTCTGTATCAAAATAGATATAGTTATATGTGGATGTGCTTAGGGTAAAATAACTGAATTTAAAGAACTTGACCCAAAAATAGTAGCACACATAGTCTAGATATTGTGATGCTAGAATATCTAGACTATGTGATGCTAGAAAATGAGGGTGATTAGTGGTACCTTGCAGGGAAAAAGAGCTTAATTTGGATGCTATCCCTTCTTTCTGTACAACATACACATAGCTGCTCAGAAAACAAGCTGAGAAGGAGCCCAGAAGGACAGCAGTGAATGGCATGAACCCCCCATAAGGGAAAACAAAGTTCACCAACTGTGTAGAGCACAGCTCAGCTTTCCCTATCTGCCCTTGGCTTTGCTGGGGCCAGAGGGCAGAAGGCGGATTCCTTCTGTACAGCCTTCTCGTGGTGAGATCCTGAGCTTGTCAAGGGAAGAGCAAAGGAGCTGTGAAGGCTCAGAGATGTACCTGCTTATGAGACACCAAAACTGCTCTTTGGTATCGTGCAATCAGGACAATCCATGGAGGTTTTGTTTCATTGTGGTCTCCTCTGAAGGAAGATAAACTCAAGTTAAATATGCACATTGCCTATGCAATACTGATGAAGAATCTTCTACACTCTGTCCCTTAAGGATATGTCCCATTAAGAGACATAAAAATCCTTTGTTTAAATGAAGACTACATTATTGCTGCTCACATCTAAATTAAAGTGTGGAGACCAAGTATGGAGTTGTTACACAGATCTCTTCCCAGAGGACTTAGCCATATTTATTCAGTGTAGGGACAGATGTGGGAGGCTCAGGGTCTGTAATAAGCATATCCATGGCTTGGATGTGCTGGCACCGCTGGGCCCTTCTCAGTCAGCAATGGGAATGCAGCCTATGGGTAGCAGACTGTGTCTTGCTTCAGCTGGGCCTGGAGTAGCAATAATAAATAACAAATAATTCCAAGTCCAGTAGAACAACCCATCTCCACGGGTCAGTAGTGTTAAATGTCTTCTGGAAGCCAAATCAGTTGGATACCTCATCACCATATGAAGTATATTTAGAACTTCACACCTGTGAATCATAATAAAAAAATATGCTAACATATACACCAACAAGGTGTGATTTGAGATGTTAATGACATCTATACATTTACTGACAAAATATATTGCATAATTTGTGGAATCGCTTTAGCACTCAGAGCACTAACAGCACCTCTGATTGGTTCAGATCAGTGCCATATGTTGTAGAGAAAATATGTTTATACTAAATGAAGATATGAATTTTAAGGAAACCTTGAGCAAAATGATAAAATTATTAATGCGTTTTCTGCCTGTTAAACACAGAATTTATATTTGTAATCTTATCTGAGTTGTGTTTCAACAGTCAGCTTGGCTTTTGTTTTCACCCCTTAAGGCTTTCTTCAAATATTCCTGTACTAGAAATGTTCTCTGAAGCTCTACAACCAGACAATTAAGTGAGTACAAAGACCACAATAATTACTCCACACAGCAAGGATCATGTTGTGTATGGTAATGCCTTTCTTCCTTTCAGTTTTTCTTAACTAGAGATAAGTTACACCGACAGTCTGGCTTCTGAGTCCATATCCAGCTCAGTTAGGATGAGTTTTAAGAGAATATTGTGTTTCAGAAAGTACATAAATGCAAATGCTTGAAGACTGGAAAGAGTTAAAGTGATCTAGGGATTTTTCATTCTCACTAATTGATGAGAGCATTTAAATTGTAAACTCTACTGCTATAATTTATATATATATATGTATGTATGTATGATTGCATTTAAACTCCATTTCCTCAATTGTTTATGTTATATTAATGTATAGCATGTTACTTTAAACAGGTTTGTCCTTTCTGAAAGGATTCAGGTGTAAAATATGCAAGAGGAGGTGATGGTAGCCCATCTTACAGGGACACCATCATTGTCAGTTTGTGGAGGCAGACTGGTCTCTTCAAGATGACTCACCCCATGGCCATGGAAAAACAGTTTTGGGGAAGGCAGGCTCCTAGCAGGGTCCTCAGATGGTCATGGTGAGTCAGAGCCCTGGCACGTGTGTTTTATTTGAAAAACAGATTTCTGACAATCCTGGTAGACATTGGCCAAGTTGGCCAAGCTTTTTTTCTTTCCTGCCTCCTTTCCAGAGAGAACTGAAGATGTGTTTAACTGCTGCCAACTTTGTTAGCTGATTGATGGTCTTGCTGGCCTGGCCAAGCTCTGCTCTGAAGGTTAGGTTTCCTGAAAGCAGAAGGAAAATTCCCCCATGACCATTCTGGCGCTTGTAGAACAAGCAATTTGTCTGACTGGCTGCTGAATGTATTAATATTTGAAGTTAATTTGTCTGCTTGAATAATCTGGTGCCAAATCATGTAACCATTTATCAGTTGTAAAGGGAAGACACTGCTCTTGCCCAACCACCTCTAGAAAGTACAACCACCATAAGCTTGGTACATTTGACACAGCTGATCGTGGAAAATTACACTGCAATATTGTTCTGACTGCTTGCTAACAAGAAGTATTTAGTAGTCTTATGCTCAAGGTTGAACTAAATTATATCTTCATTGTCCAGAAGAAATGTAACAAATGAATTTGTAGTTGTATTAGCAGTGCCAGTTATGGAAGGGTGTCCAAATCTTCCTAAGAGTCTCAGCTAAATGGAAATCTCATGCAACAAGTACATGTGTTGCAAAAGAGCATTCTCAGCAGAGGTCTTAGGAAGAGAGAGAATGCTCTGTTTAAAGAAATGGAAGGTAAACACCACCCAAAGCAGTAATACTTTGCCCACCTTCATCAGATGATGCCCTTCCCACAGCTGCGCTGCTGACAGATGGTGGGATGGCAAACAGGAGAGCAATGCTGCCAGCAGGAATGAGAGCCTTCACTGGAGGACTTGGGTTTGGCAAATCTGCCTGTCAAACTGGCCACAGGACGACCACAGACTGATTCTTTAGTGTTGTCACATACCCAAAATAAGGGTCAGAGTGATTTGGCAAGAGGGAAAGCTGGAAATGGGAAGGGAGGAAGGAAGAGAGGAGTGCCAACAGAAGGAGAGAGAAGCTCTATTTGACCAGCAGGCTTTTTCATCTGCTAGGAAGACAGTACAGTTTAATATATCAAAAGCTTTCATTTAACAAATCAAAGGCTTTTATTCAAATCAGTTACAGCAGCACTCATTGCTGGGCCCTTTTGGTTGTCAGGCTGAGCCATAGCTCCATGCAAGGCCGTCTAAAGAGGCTAGAAGTCAGACTGATGTTGTATTTCATTCATTGATTGTCACTGAAAGAGATACAGATCTGTGCATGTGCTATTGTCTTGCTAGGTCTTGACACAGATTGATGCAGCCAGGCTTGAAGAACCAGGATGTGAAAAGTATCTAGCTTGGATGTGGCTTGTATTTTGCTCATACCCTACTGAGAAAAAAATGCAACCTGAATAAAATGAAGCAAAAGCATTGCAAGCCATTGGCAGATGTTTTTTAAGCGCTGTCTCTGGACCTGCTCAAAATCTGGTTTTCAGATGTAGGCTGTAATCATTCCAAAACACAGGACTGCAATCCATGGCTGCAATTCAGTGTGGCTGAGTCTGTCTGATCCCTGTAGCAGCAAAGCTACATTTTGGTTTATGTGGTGTTTACTACTGATTAAATTCCTGTCCATGTCCAACAAAGGTCACTACCCTTATGCCTGGGTGTGCAAGTTTGCCAGGCATTCCCACCTAACTGTGCAGACTGGAGAACACTGAGATAATGAAATCTTCAAGGACCAACATAAAATGTCATCCCACTTCTCACGAGGCAAGGCAGTAACTATATTTCACTCCCAAGACTTTTCATCCCCAAAAGGTTTATATTATAGGCTGATAGTTACATACTGTATAAATCAGAATTTCAAGGGGACACAGCAGCAGGTTAGTTCCCTATGCATTCAGCTCAGCTTTTAAGGGCTACAAATACAGAGAGTAATGAGATTGCATACATATCAGTGTCTCTTCAGAGGCTGCCATTGTTAATCTCATGTGTGGAAGGAGTGTGAAGTATGTGATCCAGCATGGTGCTCTCCCTTCTGAGTTATCTGAAGGTAATAGTTTCTGGAGAAGCAACTCCTCAGGGTCAAATGCCACCTCCTTGTACAGTCTCTACAGTTGTGCAGGTCTGGAAACTCTCAGGAAGGGCTCTGCTGCACTTGTAACATTCATTCATGGCACAGCAAAAACACTAGCTGGAGGGGGTTTGTCATAAGTGCTGGTTATAGAAATTGCTTAAAATGGGCTGAATACCATACAAATAGAGAGGGCCAAACATCTGCCCCAAATTTTCTGCCACACACAATTACTTCCATGTTTTTATCACTTTGAATGAGTGGGCTAATATGCTCCATCTATTTAGGTTCATTTTTAAAATGTACTCTCAATGACATACATCATGTGCTTGAGCACCTGAGCAACCCTATTCATTTTATGACAAGCAAACTGCTTTTAAAACTTTTTCGTTGAAGCATATTGCTGACTGATGTCTGTAGACCTTAGTCCTACAAACATTTATGCACTGTGGTGAACTGACACCAGCCAGCAAAGACACTTACACAGTTCTTTCAGAGAACAGCAAGAGCAAAAGCATGGTAGACATGTGGATTGAGATAAAAAGAGTTTAAGAAGTGAACAAAAGTGGAAGAAATAAAGGGGGAAAAAAGGCCTCAAATAATTAATGCAAAAGCATTCACTCACCAACTCCCACAGACAGACCAGTGTCCAGCCAGTCTCCCAGAAACTGCTTCCCCCTCCTCCATCTCCCTTTTGCTGCTGAGTGTGATGATGTGTTGTATGGGACATCCTGTCTTTGGTCAGTGGAGCAGAGGCAGAGTGAAAACCAGAGAAGGTCTTGATGTTGTGCAAACACTGATCAGCAATAGCTAAAATATTGGTGTGCTATCAACACTGCTTTATCACAAGTACGTAACACAGCACCATATGGGCTGCTATGAAGAAAATGAACTTGCTCCCAATTAGACTCAATATAGCATCATGACAGGACATGCGCAAGGACTGATGAACTCATATATGCAAAATGTGTGTATCAGATTGATTTTTTTGTGTACGTTGGTCTAGACAAGAGGATATTAATGTGTTTGTAGGACTGGGAGCTCTGATTGCATTTACCCAGGGCTGGCAGCAGTATTAATGTATGTCTAGCATGAAAGATACTTAGGCTTTAATTGTGACCCCCAAGCACATAATCACAAAACCCCTCAATTGATAGAAATATCACAACTGTAGAGATACAATTAAAAATCTTGTAGCTGCTACTAAAAACACATCAATTCAAGAGTTTCAGAAGTAAAAATACCATTGCTTGGAAAGACTGTGAGATATTAATCTCCACCGACATATTCCCTCAGACAAGCTACAGCAAGTATCATTCTCACTCTTCATATCCAAGGCCTCCCTTTGCCTTTGTACATTGAATCCTACCAGCAGTATAAAAAAAAATAAAAAATAAAAATCATGGCAGTGTTTGTAGACCCCAGGCCTCTTCAACCTCAAATCTTCCTTCCACCTCTCTCAAGTCATATTACTGAGAAGGAACAGCACATGCTGTGGTGACAGGACTGGAAGGGCAGTGGGAGCACCAGAGGGCACTGCATCATCCAGGAGAGCCCCTGGAGGTGATTTGCCCTGAGAGTAGGTGAAGACCTGGAAGAGACAGACTGGAGAAAGTGTGGGCAGCAGGAAGTGGCTTTCATGCTTGAAGCAGATCAGGTGAGTCTGGAGAAATAACCAGGGCAGGAGCTGCCTGTTCAGCCTTCCACAGAGAGGTCTGCTTGGAAATAGCAGCAGGAGTGAAGAAGGCATTTTGCTGCCGCTGTTTATTGCAGTTTGCTAAGGGTTGTGAGGGCTTTAGAAAGGTTTTTCCTTTAAAGTGGGCTAGGATGCTGAAGGGGAATGCTGGCTGCTGAGCAGGGATGTGCAGAACAAACTCCCTCACGCCACTGGTGTATGGAAAGCTGCTGCAGGCAGAGCATGTGAATGGCTGAGGCAATGCAAATACACCCATTAGTTTGTAAATTTCACCATATAGGCAAGGTCTAAGTGACAAAAATCAACCAAACAAATGAGCTCCACTAGAAACAGCATTATTTTTCACACGGTCTCTTGGGTTTTACTGGTAGTGTGCCCCAAAATTGGTAGGGGTCACTGTCTTCCCTAACAAGCATCACAGAACAGACCTGAGCTGTAGAATTTTTTTTTCTATTCTTAATTTATTTTTTCTTTTAATAAAGCCTTTTGTCTGGCATGAGATGTGGGATGCATGAGATTTTGTAGTGCAAGGCTCCAAGTTGATGAAGGAAGTGTAAAGCCAACAATAAATCAAAAATGATACAACGAATCATTCTGTTACAGTGATCTGCCTATATAACTTGCTGCCTGTGACAGCTAATGCACAAATGCTTTAAGAAGTTACTTTGGGAGGCAGAGCAATCCAGTAACTTTTGAATCAGAAAACGAATGAGGCTGTAAAATCTCAAGTAAACTTCAAATTTACTTACTTTAGTAATTTTTCATATGGGGGAGGGGGCAGGGAGAGAAGGGACAAGACTCAAAACAACCACGAAAGGAGATTCAGCAGCTGATCCTGCTCACTTTTGGAGTGAGTAATGCCAAAAGCTTTAGGTTTGCTACTGCCATTACGGATTCCCCAGGCCTTCCCAAAGGAAGACACCTGGAATAGCTGTTGCTGGAAGTGTCAATTTATCTCCATTGCTACACCTCAAAGAACAAAAGCCTGTTTGTGTCTTTTGTTACATGTTATTGAAGAACTGCAAAGGGACACATACAGTAAGCAGCTGGATCTGGGGGCAGACCCACATACAATGAAGTAGAAGGAAAACATTTCAGAGGTATTAAAGGTGAGCCAAAACCAGATAAAAGGAGATACCCAAAATGAAGATGGTCTTGATGATGCATTACACCTTCAGATCACATCTCTGTGGCACAGACACTTTTTTGAAACACACTGTGTAGAGCTGGGTAAGAAGTTTTTTCTATTTTTTAAATTTTTCTTCTTACTAGATATAGACCTTAAGCTGTTAGTACTCCGTGAAGGTATCCTGCCAGGGACAGTCTAATTTTGCTGATAAAGAAGCCCAGGAAGCCGTCAGGAGCAGTGCTGTTATAAAGATGCAGATTACCTGCCTGCCATCACCTCTCTCACCATCCCCACTGCTGCTCTTTCAGAATAGCTCAGCAAAAATTACCTGCCTCAAGTCCTGAAGAGATGATGAGTTGTGTGATACAACAAATGGCAAACCATTTAAAGCATCTCTTTATTCATTTATATACCTCTTATATACTGGGTACATGGGCATGGAAGAAAACATCTCTGTCCATTCCAGACTGGGACTGATGTCTCCCAAAGTTCTGCAGCTCTACTCGGCCTGCATTTATGTAACTTTCTTCTGAAAAGGGAGGTTTGATTATGAACATTTACAAAGGCTGTCACTGCTGTTCTCTTTGTCTCCTCCAAAATGCTACCATCCAGAAAATTTTAGGAGTTCTGGAATATCAGCCCCACATGTCATATCTTCTTTCTCTTCCTTTCTGTTTCCTTGTATTTTCTCTGTTCCTAACGCCTGATTGAATGGTGTGGGTTGGAATGCACTTGTCCAGCCCTGCTGCCATGGGCAGGAACACCTTTCACTAAGATACAAATTGCTCAGAACTTCATCCAGCATGTCCTTGAATGTTTCCAGGAATGGGCATCTACCACCTCTCTGGACAGCCTGTTCCAGTGTTTTTCCATCCTAACTGGGAAAAAATCATTCTATCTAATCTAAATTCTTCCTTTTAACTTAAAACCATTACCCTCCATCCTACTGCAACAGGTCCTGTTACAAAGTCCGTCACCATCTTTCCTGTAGACTACCCTGAACTACTGAAAGGCTGCAGTGAGGTCTCCATGGAGCCTTCTCTTCTCCAGAGAACAACCCCAGCTCTCTCAGCCTTTTCTTATTGGAGAGGTGCTCCAACCATGTGATCAGCTTCATCTGAAGTCCTCATCTGTTTTTCCTTCTTGGCAAAATACTGTTTTGCCTAAGCCTAGATTTCTCTGTAAGTTGTAAGGATTGATAGCTGTAGCATGAGAGTGAGGACACAAAGCTGCTTGCTGTGCTTTCTTTGGCTGGCTCCAGTTTTACGACACTGAAGTTTGCAGAATGCCTTTTGGAACAACATCAGACAGACTGAAACATAAACTCTGTCAGAAGAACTAGGGAAAAAGAGTAATGTCAGTAAAACAATACGAAACACTGCAGAACTCTTTCCTTCTCATCTCCTTTGACCCCCTTGCCCCACCTCAAGGCCTACCTGTGCAAAGTATGTCTGCAGAAGTGCAGCAGCTGAGATAATGTCTGATTGACACTGGCAATCTCTGTCCTCGGGAGAGAAATCCATGATTCCTGCTGCATTTCACGTTTGGGATCACATTGCCAGCATCACCTTCTGTCCAAGGGCTCCTTTGGCACATGTATTTTACTTATGCTTTTTGAAACACTGGATGTGTCCATGCATATTTCAATGGCTAGATCACAGAACACAACTTTTCACGGTCCCATAATTATTACAAAAAGGTGTGCTTGGCTGGCATGCCTGGCCTGTCAAGCTGGTTGTGAGGAATATGATGTTAGAGGTTTGGATTTTGTTTCCTAACACTAGGGTTTTAAAATGAGTAAGAGCACATTCTGCAACAGGCTGGAGTGCTACAAGGTTTATCCAAGGACCATCATTCTTCTCAGGACTGAGGTTTTATTTCCCAAGTTTTTCAGTACCACTCTTCAATTTATAGCAATGGCCCGTACCTGCCAGCTACACTTTAAAAGAGATGCTTTCCAGATGCAGAGCAAGCCTATCTTAGTGTCTCCAGATCTGAATTTCAGAGTGGTTTTGAACTGGGAGTTGACAAGCTATGAGTCATTCTGTCCAAGCTGGATTGTTGGATTTAGAGCTTCTCAAAATGTTTCAGGTTGACTGATACATTTATATAGACACTGTCCCCATTCCAGACGGCTTAGCAGGATCTTCTAAGAGCTGAAATACTGCGCAGTCAGCCACATCCCTGAATGGGCTTTCCCATAAAGCTTCGGAAGTACTGAGCAGTTGCTATGCTTGCAATGTCTCCTTGAAACTTCTGAGTGAGAAAATGTTCTGAAGTTCTAGCAGATGGCTCAGCAAGCCATTGCTGACTCATTCCCCCTTTTTGCTGCTTTGTTGCTGCAACAAAGGCAATTCTCAGCATATCCAGACATTGGTCAGTGCTTTGTGGAAAGGGGAACCATCCAAACACCATGGAAGATCAGCACAGCCATTCTCAGGAGCTTTAATGGTGTAAACCTGTCCACTGTCAATACTGACAACAGCTCTAGTAATGGAGCAGTTTCATGATTTTTTGAGTTAACTTCCTCACCAGCCATTCTAGTATTGGTGTCCTTAACATCTTTAAGAGAAGGAATTACATTCCCCTCATTGCAGTCATACATCTCAAGAACAAGAGCACCCTCTTGGTGCTCCCACAGCAGCAGCAGGCACAGAGGGAATGGCAGGGAATGCCCAGGGCTGCAGAGGATTGCTGTGACAAGACCAAGTACTGCCAGCACAACACCACCTCTTCTTCAGAGCAGGCCATCTTTCAGGCTCTGCATTTGTGCAAGTGTACTTTTATGCATTCAATTCACCTCTTTCATACACTGGGACAGCATATCTTACTCCACTCTGGTGAGCTGCACCCAGCTCCAGGGATCCCAGCAAAGGCTGAGACAATTGCAATTGTTCAGCCTGGAGAAGAGAAGGCTTCAGGGTGACCTAATTGCAACCCTCCAGTACCTGAAGGGAGCCTACAAGAAGATGCACTTTTTACAAGGGGTTGTAGTGACAGGACAAGAGGGAATGGATTAAAACTGAGAAACAGCCAATTTAGATTAAGTATTAGGAATAATTTTTCACTTTGAGAGTGGTGCCCAGAGAAGCTGTGGATGACCCATTCCTGAAGTGTTCAAGGCCAGGCTGGATGGGGCTTTGAACAACCTGATCTAAGGTGTCCCAACCTGGTGAAACGTGTCCCAACCCATGGCAGGGGCGCTGGAATGAGAGGATCTTTAAGGTCCCTTCCAACCCAAACCATTCTATGATTCTGTGATTCTATGACCTCACTATTGGCTGGATCAACACTGGATCACACAATAAACACTCACTGGAGGTAGCTCAGTATTTACTAGATTTAATCTAGAAAAGAGGCTTAGTTGGAGGCACTCAGATGCCAAGAGATATTAAATTAAACAAAATTTTATCATGTATGTAATTATTTATTGAGCTGAGAATCCATACAAGGTAAACAAATGTTTACACTATCATACAGTAAGCATTTCCAGGGCTTAATAAAAATGATTGTCACTCACTGTGCTTCACCAAAAAAAATCATTTTAATGAATAAATAATTTGATGAAATCAAAAAATATTTACAATATAAACAAATGAAAAAGCTTTGGATATATTAATCTGAGCATCCTGTCTTTTGCATTTTTTAACTGCGTTTCCATCAAAATTCTCTCTCTGAAATGGTACAAAGTGGATAGAAATTACAACTCAACAAAGTTATCATGATTTGGTACATGTCTTTCCGTTAGTTCAGATAAGCTACATATGATTTGTTTGTTATGCACGTGTTAGAATACAAATATAACTAAAATCATATATTATCAAAATGCCAGACAGCATTCTCCACAGAACAGAAATGTACACTAGGCTGTGACAATAACTGAGAATCACAGGCAACGAAATGTAACAGAAAAAGTACAAATTCCTTCATAAGAATATAATTGTGCTCTCTTATTTACCAGAGGACTATGCTGCTTCACCACATCAATGGCTGAGTATGAGTACGGTGTTCAAGGACTGCCACGTGGTTCGGTGTAGGCTCACAGGGGTGCCAAGCAGCGGCTTCAGAGTGGGAATCGGGCAGTGCAAGCGGTTTTATAAACATCTTTTGGGGCTCTTAAAAAGAGCCAATTATACAAAGCAGTAGAAGCATAACACTGAGAAGTCTTCATCTCATTTACACAGACATCATGAAGTGACTTGCTTTGTTTGTGGTAGTGAAAGGAGGAGCTTTGTCTGTGCTGTTTAGACAATCAGCCAGAATTCAAGTATTCTAAAGCCACTTCATAGCAGAATTTGTATTGATCCTGAAAAATCAAAAGAAAACCACAAAGTCAGTTATTGAAGAAACTTAATTAAAGGGGTCAATATCTCTCTCCTGTTAAAATTATTTACTATCAGCTATTGCCAGTGGGAACCAGTTTGCAAATCCAATTTATGTTCAGATAAGAAAATCGTTATATTAACCAGACAATAGACACTACACATAGTAACTTATGGTACTGCTCAGGTTAGATGAGTATTTAGCTGCTCTAACACACTTGTATGAGAAAAACTGACTGCACGTAAGCAAAGTGACTTGCAACCCTTCTGTCATCTGTCAAAATGCTCATGTAGCACTTTGTGAGAACTGGAGTTACTGAAATTCCTCCCTGAAAATATTTATCTTAAAATAGACCCAGTGTTTTGTACTTCCCTTATTGCAGCTTTTATTTTAATGTCATTCAGGCACTTGCTACATTTTAGGGCAAGAGTTGCTTAGTTACTGTTGGTCCTCTGTCTCCAGCCCAAACTTTGCAATAGCCTTGTGAGATGGGGCCTGAGCTAATTTAATTGGATTAATTCCAATTAATTTTTAGCAACAAACAGTGATGCTCAAGTTAGGCTCTCCTGGCTCTCTCCCAGGCTAAGTTTTCAGGTGCCAGCCCTATGCTTCAAACAGAGACCTGCTGGTTTTATTTTTAAGTTCTTGGAAACAGAGCAAGTTCCAGGGAAATCCCCTTCCTGAGGGATGCAAACCCACTCTGCATTTGTGGGAACAAAGGGTTATAACTTGGCCCCTTTCATGTCTTCAGTGGAATGGAGAGGACAGATGTTTGGGACTAACCTTTGTCCACTGTGAAACTTTAAAATGATGCACTCACTGATGACTTCCCAGCTTTATGTGCATACATACCCCTCTCTTGTTTCCATTCTTGCTACTTGCAATACATAAAAATATTACAAGTAATTAAATGAAAAAAAAAGATGAAACAAATAGTAAGTGCAGATTTCCTGAATTTAAGGGCTCTGGCTTCTGAAAATTCAATTTGGAAACACCTGCCAGTTTTAAGACTATTTCTGTTACTGAAATCCCTCTTTTTCTTATGCAATTTATTCAATTAATAAAGGGTAACTAAGCATATATTGCCATTCAGGAACAACAACAGATTTAACAAGCTGACAGCACTCAGCCTTGCCCAACATCATGAGTAGTAAGATCTTCAGATATATTCTCTTTTCACTGAAGCAAAGACTTCAAAAGATTAAATCTTTTGCCCCTTACTTGTGATTATGGGTCACATTTTAGAAGAAGAGTCCACGTAACATGCAAAAGACCATATACTATTAATAAAATGAAAAAGCTATGAACAAGCATGGACCATTTCGAAGTTTTTTTGTTGAGAGATGTCATGTCATAAGAAAGCAAGTCTGAGGTGCACATATAACCTAAGTGATGAGTGAGTGAATTGTATGTGAGGGTTTAAAGTCCTGCAGGGTTCCATAAACTGCTTGTGTCTTCTTCAGAATAAGAAAAGAATATAAAAAGAGAAGAAAGGAAAGAAGAGAGCATTATGTAAATTCATTTTCTGCTTTTATTGCATATATGTTTCCAAATAAATGGAAATTGTTCTATAACTACATAACATATCAAAACAAGAGATCAGCCACTCATCCATTTCCACTCTTCCATGCTCATTTTATGCTGATTTACTGATCCAGCAGAATAACTGTCATTTTCAGGAAACTGAATACCTGTCTTAAAGAGCAGACGTATCTTATTTCCCACTGTGTTCACTTCACTAGTGTCCTTTGTACATTTTTATTATTCACTTGATGGTGGCTATTAAAAATCTCATTAGACTATCTAGCTTCAGAGAGGTTAAATTTAAATTTATTTTCTAGGACACCTGTGGGTAGGCCCAATAACATTTATTACCAAATGCTTTGGGCATTCCATAAGAGATATTTTGCAATATCATGTGTTGCCTTTTTATGACAGCTGAAAAAAATCAGATTTCCATACTATAGGGATGTGGCATTTGGATTTTTACACTTGGAGGAAAACCAAAGGTTTCACTGAAATTAAGAGATGAATCTCTAAGTATGGATGGTAAAGACTGCCTTTTATCTAGTCAGAAAGTGCATGACATGTATTGACAAAGCAGTCTTGAAACTATATTTGTGAAATAATGTCATGATTTTGAGCATTTAATCTTTTACCATAAAATTTTACAAGGTAGATGAATATTACTGTTCCTTTTTCCAATAGAGAAACTGAGGCAAAGGCATTAATAAAAGAAAGGTCATACAGGAAAAAGTCAGTAACAGAATTAGGAAAAGAACTCAAGTGTCCCAATTCCCTTTACCATGAAGTAATCTACATTGGAATTGAATCTTGGCTAATTCAAATATTTGTTCCTATGAGATGACTGACCACAACCAAAGAGATGTCATTCTAATTCTGTTCAGTCAGTGCATTATGTGAGAATGGGAAAGATCCTGGTTGTCCCTTGCCTTTATTCCTCTGTCTGTTAAAATAAGGAAAACAGTACTGATCTCCTTCATGAGTGATTTGAAATTTCCTAATAAAAAAAGGCCCTACAAGGCCTTTCTGTGCCTTCCACATATTCCCAATACCACTCTCAATTTACTAAAAGGAACTTTTATATCTAAAATAATACTTTTAGCTTTTTTGATTAAAAAAACTCTCTGTTGAAAAATGGAGACAACTGCCTGACAAATCTTTATCTGGAGAACTGTCACAAATGGGAATTTATAGAGAGCATTTTCTTTAACTGTACATCTACACTGGTAATTTTCTTTTTATTTCTATAAAATAAGTGAATAAGAGATCAGTGAGTTCTGTGGACTTAAGCTCTAGGAGAATGGAGAACATCAGGCCTGCCAAATCCCTGTCTAAACTCTACTACATGAATGAAGAAGTAGGACATTTTTCTTCATATCTAGGAAATAAAAATGTATGGTTCTCAGCGAGATGATTCTCCTCCTGAGAATATAAACTAGAGGAAAAGAAGCCAAACAAGCTTCTCCCTCCCACCATTGTGGAAGTTTGATAGTTTCTTGCTGATACAAGACTCACAGTTCTACACTGCTGGCTCATGGCCCTGTGGTGCTGCTCATGAACTCCCTCCTTGCTTTGCACAGCTGACAACATCTGGCCTTTTTCCATGTGCTTGGCCAGAGCTGGGCCTAGGGAAGATTTTGGGACTTCAGAGGCAGGCAAGGAGAGAGCACTGTGATGGGGGATGTGGTGGGAGCAATTCTCCCACAGGAGAGAGGAGGCACAGCCATCCATGTTTTGGGGAGGTGGAGATCCCTCCCTACCTGCCTTCACCTGTCCGTGAAAGCCTCACTCTTCCTGCCTATTCTCCAGTGTGCGCCACACTCAGCTCATCTGAGGGGGTCCTCTCCTAAAATGACAAGAGGTTGGACCTGCTCAGTGAGAAGTATCCTGCCTCACCCTGGGTGTGCTATAGAAAAGTTGCTGAAATTACCCCAGCTTTTTTAACCAGAGCTTGCAAGATTGGCTCAGATTGGGTTAACATCCCTGAAAGTGCCCAGATGCTGCTTCCTCCTGCCTGTGATACTAAATCAAATGCAGCTGCCTCTTAAGCAGCCACCTCTGCAGCAGGATGTTGTAAAAGTGTCTTTTATAGCCCAGGCTTCAGAACAGGGAATCATGCTACACCCATCTCCAAGTACAAAACTACACACTGGAGTGTAAGAACCTGCTGGTTTAAGCTGTTCTGCAGCTCTTCTGGCATAGCAGCTGGCACTTCAGCAGTTCTCCATTTAGGAAAAAAGCTCATAAAACACTCTCTAGGAAAATAATTGCACATGGCCCCTTGTTTCTGAACTTCTTTAATCTTTCTATGAGTTAGAGCAACCATAATTAAATGCAATATTCTGGGTGTCAAACTGAAATTCATGGCTTTGATAAATATTAGGCAATTAAGCTATTTATAAAATATATAATTTGAAAATCTGGCATTTAATTTTATATAACTATTATTTCTACCATGCAAGACCACTTGGTTCAGCTTGCTAGAAAAGAAAATTAATAAGGATGTTCATCTGAAAGTTTAAAACTCTTAAAAAATTCAAATGAACAGAGACAAAGTCTCCTTGGGAAGAAAGCAGAGTAAAAATACTCTTACAAGTGAAGTGACTTCATTATCCCCTTTGAAAATGACTTGCTTGCTTTGTGAACAACTCCCACTGCAAATCCTGGAAATCTTACTGACTCTTCTGAGAAAAAGAACATTTTCTATTTAATGGTGCAGTTAAAAAGCTCATACCAGAA
Source organism: Parus major (assembly GCF_001522545.3). NCBI lineage: Eukaryota > Metazoa > Chordata > Aves > Passeriformes > Paridae > Parus > Parus major. The sequence goes on from NC_031769.1 coordinate 100,673,588, forward strand.
GGTCCACCATGTTAGGCTTATTATTCCTCAGTGTCTTCACAGCATGGAATACATCAACAGCCCTCTGATGTCGAAGCATTTCACAAACAATACTGATTGCACAAAATGTCCCACTGCGGCCGCCTCCATTCCTGCAGTGAAAGTGATAAAATGGCTCAGTTACAATGGACTCTGTGTCACAAGTGTACAGCAACAGGGATGGCTCCAGAAGGCATGAGTTCCAGCAGGGAGAAACCACAGAACATTCCTGGCCCCAGAGGCTGCTGAACTCCAGGCAAAACCTGATTTTTAATTGGAATTAGCATGCTGAAAGATTTTACAGCTATGATTCAGAAGTCAGCAGGCTGACAGCCTGGAGGGAATTGAATGGCTGAGGTTTGCATCACCCTTCAGTGAACACTGGAGACACCACAAAGAGGATGCTAAAATAAGGATAAAGTACTTTTAGTTTCAGTTCAACTCTGCATTGTAAACACACATACATGGCTGCAAATGAGCATCAGGCCTGGAAATGCCACAGAGACTGTGAGTCTTTTGTTCCAGATTCTGGTTCATTCCTCCTGGACACAAAGGCATTTCAGAGGAACTGCAAAAGCACCAGAAGTCACATTTGTGGGAGTCCTGGTGGCTTCGCTTGGTATGGCACTGGGTGGTGCTGCCATGTCCCCCTGGCTGATCTCAGCTCCTGGTAGCAGGAAGAGAGGGGCTTGCTGCCTGGCAAGGACTGCTTCTAAAGGCTGATGTATTCCCCCTCCACCCACAGTTATCAGAGGATGAGAACACAAAGCGAATTGCTAACAAAGAAGCCAGGCACAAGTGTTCATATATGTGATCAAATACAGTATTTAATAATACTTTATCCCTGGTTATTTTTAATCTCCAAGAGAATCTCTTTCTTTCTGGAAACCCCATTATTTCTACACTTATTCTAATCAGAATCTTTAGGCTGTGCTTCACTGAAAATAATAAACCTTAATAATTACCAGAATGTAGACTAGTTAGGTAGCAGGTCTTTCAAACAAGCTTTGCAAATGGTTGATTTTCAAAGGAAGACACAACGTTGCACATCTGTCACATCCAGGCACCATGAAAAGAATGCTCTCTGCTGCCAAAACAGTGCCTGATATTGTGGGACTGTTTGAGAATTTTAATTAAAATAAAGTCATTTAAAAGGATTATATTAGAGCTTTTTCTTTCTTTACTGCCTGGAAGTGACGCATGTGTGATGTTGTACAACTATTTAATATCATCAGCCACCTCAGAGATAACAGTAATTTGCACTTCAAAAGGGTCTTTTCAGCTGAAGATCTCAAAACATTAATTAATCACACTGCACAATGCTCCTTTGATGAAAGTATTATTATCCCCATACTACAGATGGGGAAACTGAAGAGCAATGACTTTTTCAAGGTCAGTGGTAGTGGGAATTATTAATATACTCTTAGATTTTCCTCCATCATTCTGACATGGGGTCCCAACTTCTGAACATGGCTTTCCTGTTAGAAGGTCCCTTCTCCATCATGGCAACACCTTTAAACAGATGTTTAAACAAAGACAAATACAGCTTCAACTGCTGAAGACTCAGCCTCAGAAGATCAGCTACTTCTGAGGACAAAAGCACGTATGAGTATTAAACCATATCAAAAGAAGGACAGTGGCAGAGTGGATGAGAGTCTGCATCAGAGGAGCACAAAGTCACAGGAGGACAAAAATATATACCATTATTAGTGAAAGGTAAGGCAATTACAGGATCATCTTAACTGGTCTGTCACACCACTTTTACTCCCGTGCTTTATGCCTGGAAAATTAATCACCCCTCCAAAACTACTTATTTCTATGGTCCTTATCTGCAGAAATAAAAGGTACATTGTTCTGAAGGCACATTTTTGATTTACTCGGAATAAATATGCAACTTTCCCATTTGCAAGAGTCACTGGGCATTTTTGAATAAAATAGTGTTAACTCGATCCCATCATCTTTTCATAGGGCTCTAACAAAGGACAGATGGGGAAACTCATGAATCTGCATTAAAATTACACAATTCCTCTTGCATTCAAAGCTTTTAAATGAGCAGTTGTATTATTTATTCAGTTCCAGATTAGGGAGATGCCTCTTCACCTCGTCACAAATCTTTCAAAGCCTAGCACAAGTTCTGTGACAGTACTCCCTTACTTCTCTCTTCTGTTCCCCGTACTTACAAGCAATGTACAACTGTGCGTCCCTCTCCCCCGTTGTATTCCTCCTGCCACTTATCCACCTGACGGATGAGCTTCAAGAAGGAGCGTTTAGAAACCGGAGTGTCCCTGTACATGGGCCATCCCAGGAACTGGAACTGCTGCACCATCCGATAGCCGTCCTGGGGCTGTAGAGATCCAGACAAAAGCAGGAAAAGTAACAGTGGTTTTTTGGCACATAATTTAGATATTTGCATCAGCGAGGGGAGCAGATGATTGCTGACAAACTGCTAATGTAATTTCAACTGCCGTTGAGGATTTGTGAGTTTTAATTTCCAATGGAGTTATTAGAACAAGAGTTTTTAAAAAGACTGCTATACAATAGGCTATATTATAGCAATAGTACATCTGCATGATCAAGCAATTAACTAATTAATATGATAGGAGGAACTCGGTTGGAAAGACAGAGCTGCAACGTAACTTCAATTATATACTGTTTTCATATATAAGCTTCAGTATTTTTAAGAACATTTATGTGTTTCTGTCCTTTTTTTACAAGAAAGGTCAAAACCTCTCTAGATATTTTGAAGCAGGAAACATTAAAAAAACAAAACTGAACCCTCAGATGTTTCTGGCTTATAAAAAAATATCTAACTACATTTTATTTTATTGTGTTCTACTGCAGCAGTCAGAACCCCTCTGGTGAAACGTTACTGAACAGTTGCTTTATGGTGATTTAAAATAAAAAAGGAGCACAGAACAAGGGATAGTGGCAGAAAATTATAGTCCTTTGAAAAGGGCATAATAAACATGCACATGAAAACTGATTTTGTAGTCTAGAGTTTGCCACTTCAGTTCAAAGTGAGGGCATTTTAGTGCCACTCTTAAAGTGAACAACACACAGAAACGTTAGCATTATATTTTATTCTCTAGAGTAAGAGTTAATAGAGAGGATGTAAGATTAACACAATATGGGAATAAACCAAACTGGATGCAGCACTAGATATGCTCTCCAATCAGTTTTGTGTGTTTTATGTCAAAGTCTGGAATCTACTGATTTCCTGTCCGGTTTCTTTCAGATAACGGCCCCTCTTCCCAAAGCATATCAGCCAGACCCAGTGTCTGCTGAAGGTCTCATTAATACTGCTGGAGGTTGTGTTTTTTATACTGCTGTATTTACTACAAATTCCAGGCCTTCATAGTAATAAAGAAGTATTTGAAGCTTTACAATCTGCTGCCTTGTTTGGATATTAACACATTTTTGGTGTCTTTCCCTGCCCAGTGAGCTACCAGGTCCCAGGGAAGTTCTTGATTTTTTTTCAGAAGGGAGTGCTGCTTATTCCTAACTACAGCTTTTTGGTGGTTGATATGAGTCCATTGCAAAGATCCCCTGGATGGCAACAGATACCTGGTCTGTGGCAGAATCTTTTTTCCAGACAGCTTGAAAGACATGCCTCGTTTAGTCTTCTGTCAACTTTATGGGAGCATAAAAGCTGGATACAAGAACAACCTGCTTGCCCTTCTGAAGTGGTTACATATGTAATGAAGTGTGGTTAGTGGGACAGGATCTTTGCTAAGAGGCTGGGATTGATATTGGAAAACATGATTAGTATCGGTGCACAGCTTTCTTCACATAACACAGGATATAAATATGGCTAATTTCAAACTATCGAAAACAGCACTGATTTCAGCATTTTTTGGCTATCATACAATCTGAATACTGCATTTGTTTCATTTGCATTTAACACACTTGAGATATGTATTAAAATATTTTTTACTTATACTGTACACAGAAGGCTTTTTTCCTCTGTGACTGTGACGTGACGCAGTATTGAGCCATTACTTACAAATAAATAAGCTGAAAAATGGAAATGGTTCTATATGGGTTCAGCTTTCATTTTCATGATTTGAGTAGACTCAACTCATCTACTGAGACAAAACTGTTTTGCAAACAAGATCCTTACTCTGGCTGCATTATAAATTCGGAATATCCGGCTGATGATGTCTTCTTCTAAGTCAGCTGATACAAACTCCACCTGAATAGGACCGTGCCGGTGGACTCCATTTTCTGGCCAGTACTGAGGACAGAGCTGTGGGAGACCATGGAAAAAGAACACTGTTAATCACCTTGGATTTCATGCTGCCTCAACATACTCTTCTGTATTTTAAATTTCTGTAGATGTACTATTGGAATTCTTGCACAGTATCTTTATAAAATGCATGATGCACCAAGTTCAGTTTCGAGCACTCTGCTGTCATAATGCCTTTTCATGTACCTAACATGCTGTTTCTTGCTGCTGTACTTTCAGTGTCTGGTGTTTGGGGTAAAACACTTCTGACACTCAACATTAGTTCTACAATGTATTACGACTAAACAGGGAGAGGTTGACAAATATTGCCATATCTTGGAGACAGTGGAAACTAAAGACCAAAGGCCTGGTATCTTCAACTGCCCTGAACAGTTGCTAATGATTCAAACTGCATTAAAATGTGTGATTTATACTAGGAAGGGTACATCAATTCTCAAAACTTGGGACTTAACTTTCACATGTGTTTCACCCATGACTGATTATATTGGCTAATACCAGCATTGCTTTAAACTTTCAGTAATTGCTTAATTTCATCTTATTAGTGACACCTGAAAATATTAATTATGCTTCCTTCAGTTCTCAGAAAAAATTGCTTCAAGGTATCTAAACATCACAAAGTAAAATTACTATTATCTTGCACAGTTTCAGTGTCTAATAATGTGACAATGCCTTAATCCAGGAACCAATTACCATCTGTGTTAATACTTTAAAGATTGAATCAATACTTTGCAAGAAGGTTTTTTGAAGCTAGAAACTGCCTGTCCATTTTTTTTCATGAAAATCCTAATGATTTTTTTTTTGCCAGGGATATTTAGAGCAGTTCGAGCATGTAGCTTTTGTAAGCATTAACCAAAATTAAATATGAACTCATGAAATTTTGTTTGCTTGCAGAAGCATTGATGTCATATTTGGAACTTTTTATTTCATTCAGTAAAACAGCTGTGGTCTTCATTCTGCTGCATTGCTGTTGGTGATCCAGAGCTGAGCTGACAAATCACATTTACTCCAGATGTTGTTTTGCATTTCTTATAATACTTAGTCCTCAACAAAGCTGTTTAGAGATGACTACATTTTAGGAAAACATAATCATTTACTACACCAATTAAAAAAGAAAACACAGTCTGATTTGCAGGATATCACTTTAACAAGTTAAACCCAGAAATTTTAAGTAGGAAAATATATTTTCATTTTTTTTAACTCCCCCTATGATTTGGTCTGCTGAGACAACTGCTTTCCAAATATTGTCCAAATCTTACACAAATTTTTATTATGAAATATGTTGGTGTACAGAATAGCAAAACACAGTGCATACAACTGTTGCAAATGCCAGTGCTCAGATCATTTAACATGTGCACAGTTTAGTACACATCTTTCAAATACATAGGAATACAGTTCTAACAGATCTCTGAAGAATGCTTAAATGATAATAAGCAGAGCTGTTTGCTGGGGCTGTTTTAGAAAGCTAAGATTTTTCAAGTTCTAAAGAAACCAAAAGCATTTAAGTCTGCACATTTTGCATGCAAGTGATGCTAGCGACTCTCTTCAAGTCAGAGTCACTGTGAAGGGCTGAATTTCATTTCCCAATAGAGCATAACGATCCACATAACTGGTAATATCTAAACAGAACTGTAAACACTTCATATATACATAAATAATAATCATAACAGTAATTATTAATAAATCTGAATGTAATGTGTGTTTTTAATAAGCTTTGCCCTCTCTCCACTTCTGTTTGCTCTGAGGGTTTTGAGATTTATTCCTAATGAAAAGATTTTTACTCGCATTAAGAGGTAAAAGGTATAACATACTGCAGAGGCAGGTGCATTAACTGCATATCCCAATAGCTTTTAAATCCTGTGAGGCTAATAAATGCTTGGAATAGCCATGCCCTATTGTAAATTCAAAACACAGCCAACAAATTAAAAAACACTCTGTTCAGCAGTCCCTAACAGTCTGTCTCCCTTGAGTCTTTCCTTATTCACTCAGAAAATAATCTTAGATTCATGAATAAAAGTTTTGTCTTTCATTTCTATCTTTCCTCCCTACAGACAGCACAGGGCTTAGAATCAGAAATTCAGTCTTTAAAACAGTGTGTGGAATTCCTACATGTTCCTTTGAAAAACCAAAAGGAAGATTAGTGTCTTCTAAAAACAAATTCTACACGTTAAAAAGAACAGGAGAGATTTTTTTAAAGTATATGCAATACCAAACAAAGCTAAAAAGATTCTTGATCATTAATTGACCTGCAGTCTGCTCTAAAAAATTACAGTTGCTCTCAGCCAATAGTTAACAAATATTTACATATTAAGAATCCAGATTACCACCACATTATTTCAGCAGAGGGCTGGTGCAGTTTGTTTATATCTTTGTAAGAATTTGGGATTGTGCAGTTGTGAGCCAGGCTCTGGGACACTTAGTGATTAATCCTAGTGATTGAATTGCCAACCAATAGGTTCAGTTTTCCTATTTTCTGAACAACATGTATAGCACGTGCAACACTTTTGTAAGGTAATTACATTCCCCTACAGGTTTCGTTGCCCTCTTTTCTCTTCCAAAAGATGCTTAGTCTCCAATGTTTAATTTCTTTCTCCTAGCTTTGTTCCTATCTCTTTGCTAATGATAACATCATTTTGTGCAACACCCAACACAGACTTTCACCCTGGGAACACCTATTCCCTGGTAAGGAGACCAAGGTCATTGACCTGTTTCAGGCAGGTAAATGAACAGCTGCTGGCTTCTGTTTATGATTTTGGCCACTATAGCGTATTTCAACTTGAGTCAGAATTCTACAACTGAAATTTGTGGGTTTTAGCAGCCCTTCCCAAAACATGTTCTCCTAGAAATAATTATAGGTGCATGCACTTATGTGTGTGTGCATTAACATTTGGTGGAGAAGCTGCTGCTGCTGGTCTATGAGTATCAATCTGCAAACTACAAATCAATGTTTTAGTGTGTAAGTATTTAATGTTGTTTTTACAAAACTAATTACATCCTAAGGCTGTTCTGAAACACTGAGGCACTAGCACTCCTCTTTTGAATGAAATATTTTTCTGGACTTACTTGTGCAGGATCCACATCATTCAACATAACTACTGAAGTGCAGTGATAATCTAGAACCAGTCTCCAGAAATCTTTGACAGTATTTGGTAAGGGATGCTGCGTAACTATAAAAGCTGATGGTTGCTTGTAGCTCTGGAAAGAAGTAACAAGATGATGAGAAGAATGGTAAGAGAGAAAAAAATCCATTTAGCAGAATGTCAGTCATAGCCCCAAAACTTCAGGACTGAAAGCATATTTCTATTTTCTGTATAATTAATATATTGTTTTCAGCTCTTTCCTGAGATTTTATATGCTTCAAAGTTAATAAACTGTATTTAGGCAGGATATAATTTCTGCAGATGTTATATTTCTAAAATATATTTCATGCCACAGGCATTGAGTAAAATCATCAGAGGTTTTTGCTTCCAATGCAACTCCTACAAGATTTTGAGCAACGGATTTGTTTTGAGCTGTTAATGGACAGATTAATCTTGGTTGTTTGCATTTAGCTCTAAATTTGAATGATGCCTGTGAAAGGAAATATCTAGTTATTCTTCAGAAATATTGTTGAAATTCTAGTCTATCTGACAGCATCGATGATACCCAGGGGATAAATTTCAGTGCTCTTTGTTTCTTTTAGTACCAGAGAATGTCATTGACTGAGCTGTTTGCTGGAACTTTTCCATCATGGCTCTCAAACCAGCACTTTCACTTACATGCTTCTGAGTGTTGAAAGCTACTGTGGCCATTCTGGGGCAATTGTTGGGGGGGGGCGGGGCAGTGCCAGTGCCTTGATTAAGGAGGGTGGGGAAGTCTCTGCATTCCTTGACCTGAAGCATTTGCACCACCACAGAGATCCAATCAGATCAGCTACTGCAGGCAAATGGTGTCATTCCTGAGGCTGTCCTGGGTAGGGCCAAGATTTGGACTTTGACTCGGCAGGTGCCAAGAGGATGGTGTCAGACTCTTTTTGGTGCTGCCCAGTGTAAGGACAAGGAGAAATGGCCATAAGCCAAAATAAAAGAAGTTCCAACCTCAAGGTGAGGAAGAATTTCTTCACACTGAGGGTGGCAGAGCACTGGAACATGCTGTCCAGGGAGGCTGCAGAATCTCCCTCTCTGGAGACATTCAAAATGAACCTGGACATGTGCCCATGTCTCCTGCTGAGGGTGACTCTGCTTGGCAGGAGGGTCAGACCACACAATCTCCAGAGGTCTCTTCCAACCCTAGCAATTATGGGATTTGGTGACCCTTGTGGGTCCCTTCCAACTCAGGATATTCTATGATTCTATGATCATTGTTTCACAGTCACAGAGGAGACCACAGAAAATTTCACTGTGTTTTGGATACAGATGCACCACAGAAAATAATTTCACTGTGTTTTGGGTACAGATGCAGACATGCAAAACTCTGGTCCTTTGTTTCAGCACATGGCAACCAGCAGGTAATGATGCTGCTCCTACATTAGGCAGCTCCTTTTGTCGTTCCGATTGGGAATGGCTGGAAGGAACGACACTCCTTTCTATCCTACTAGTCCTGCCTTGCTGGAAGTTTCATGCAGATGAGAGATGTCCAAAGGGGTCTCCATTGATCACTCAATTAGAAGCATCAGAAGATTTTTTTGGGAAAACTGTTCTGATACTGAATAACAAAAACTGTGCTTGCTACCCCTTTTTCTTGAAGTGAGCTCTGAAGGCTTAAATGAGGTGATTCAACATCTCAATAGATTCAAGTAGAGAGGGGGAAACACTTAATCTTGCTTGCTGGAGATTGAGTGTTTAGAGAGACGGACAAAAGTTTGCTCTTGTCCATCAGTTCAGGAATGCTGCAGAAGCCTGGCCAAAGTGCTTCAGGTGGAAAGCAACTTAAATCACCTCCTCCCTTGGAGCCTTTTGCCCAGATACAGGTCCGTATGTAGCCGATTGTTTCAATAGTGAAGAAGGGAAGCATCTTCAAAGCAAGTATTAAGGCCCTCCCCTTTCTGAGCATTACTTAATTCACAGAACAAAACAGTACGGAAGTCTCCAGGAAAGAAGGCAATGTAATGGCACAGTTGCAAACTGCAGATTAAGGCAGCTCCCTTCTAATATGAAATGTCATTGACCTACTGTGAGAAGCTAGAGAAGTTACTTAGACTTCTGTTCTCAGTTTCTCTACAGAGATAAACATAAAGATACATTTTCTTACATTTTCACAGAAGAGTTTTGAACTTGAGCTTATTTTAGGAAAAGGTTTTGAGAACTTGGAAGGAAAGAAATGAAAAAACTGCAATAAACTCTTATTACTCCAGCTTCACTTTTTAAAAGGCCATTTACAATGTGTTCCTTCCTTACTAACCTCTGTTTTCTTGTTGTTTATGTGTTTGACAACCGTAATGACTATAGCTGTAAATTGTCAAAAATAGGCTATAAATATCTGCAGACTCTAAAGGCAGTTTAAGTGTCTTTTTACTGTTTCTCTATTACAAGGATTAGAATTGCCATAGATGCATATGGAATAAAACTCTACACACACGTGAAGAGGAACCATTCATTCAAACAGAAATAAATGGGAAGGCTGAAGTAATGGCTTGTGTACTATCTTGTGTTGACAGACAATTATTTTTTTTGTTAATTACTGTTTAAATTATAAACAAAGGGAACTGAAATATTGCTGCAAACCTTATTATTCTATTTAACTGCCTCAGTCTCTTAATAGGTAACTCTTGTTTTCCTAGGCCAGATGGTTAAAAATTCAAGCACTAGGGAGAAATCCAGACAGATGAAATTTATCAAAACTCCCTGAATTGCTCTCTGAGCATGGCTTTGGAACCTTGGCTGTGACATAACATATGTGTGATCCTAAATGTACTTGGGAGTTTAAAGATTTTGTGCCATGCTTCTGGGAAACAAAACAAGCGAGAAGGTTTTCAGTCTTCTCATGCTGACTCCATTTTCTAGCACAGCTCAGTTTGGAGGGCTGCTTATTGCCTTTTTATTATTAATGATGTGGCGGAGACTTACATCCATCAGTGCAGCATTGATGTAGTTACTGCTTTCCCCATCTATCGTGATGAGGAAAGGCAGGCATCTGTCTGGAGGCAGCACATCCATACAGCGATTCTTTTCGTGGTTTCGCGGCAAAAGCGCGATGCTGCAGTCTTCAACGCGCAGCGTCGGAGTCACCATATTTAAAGTCTTTCAAAGAGAGTAAACAATGCAACGGAAAAATTAACACAGCAGTGAAAGCAACCCAAAATATTTAAGAATAGATCAGCTCAGCATTCAGTTTCTGTGGGAATCAATATGCAGAGAAACGAAAACACATCACAGTCAGCAGGGTTTGGAAGCAGAGAAATCCTGGAAGCATACGATTATGAAAAATAACCTCAAAGACAGCTGCCTGCCTTCTGAAGAAAGGACAGTGGAAGGATCAACATACTTCCTTTAAGTAAAAAGAATATTTTATTACCACTCCACTGCATTGTTTTATGATTCAGCATAATTCAGTAGAGATGAGTGACATGTACTTTTTTCTTTTTTTTGCAGTCTTTCCCTCCTAGACCTGTTACAAAATTCATATGACTATAAAAACTTAAGCAGAAGTCTTTAGTATAGCTAAACTCCAAAGCTTCTAGGCAATGTAAGCCACTACTTACCCTAAATTCTTCTTTGATCTGGCTCGAGTTTGTCTGAGGATCTAGTTTATTCATTTCATAGTAAGCAGACCTAACTTGAGAAGCTGGAATAGATGTGTCCCCACAAAGACAGGCTTCCAGGATAGCATCATGGATGAATACATACTGTTCCTGGTAAAGCAGTTAAAATAGATAGTTACTGACATGGAGCGCATAGAGCATTAGTATTTTGGTAAATAAAACATAACAATTAATATGTTTGATACTTCTCTCTTCAGTTTACCAGCATTGAAACAAGACCAGAAGCAACAATCACAGTTTAAAAAACTTTATCACACTCATGCATATATAAAGATTGACTTAAACTAACTACAAGTAGTTAGAGAAGTGCAGTAACACTCCATAACAAAAATCGGAATGTTTCTGGTTTCCTCATTCCTCTGGGCTGTTCTGTAGGTGCTATCATGAAAGTAAGCCCCAACAAGATGTACTCCAGAATGAATCCCTCCCAGAAAGGAAACATTCCTGATTTTCCTTATTTTTTAAGAAACATTGTGAATCTTCAGTGAAGCATAACTATGCACTTGTTTGGGCAGGGGTTCTTCAGGTTTGTGTGGAGATTACTTTCTGCATGTGACTGAGTAAACTACTTTCTGGAGGGTGCCAACTACAAAGCTCCATCTTTATGGGCTATAAGAGTATTTTTTCTTGCAAAGCAGTATTCCAATAGATGAGCAATACCTCGGTCTGCACCATGTTAACTCTCCGGGATCGAAGCTCTCTCACGCAGTTGTAAATGTCTACAACGCCTTCTCGTTCTGCCATATCTAGCATGATGTCAATGACAATGAAGCATCCAGTTCTGCCAGCACCAGCACTGAAGTAGAAGAAGAGCACAGTTAACGTGCAGCAGGGTACTGGAACTGTAAAAGTTGTAAGGGTTCATCTGACAGGTACTTGATCAATTGGATGATTACTGAAATTGAGCTGGGCATTTTCAGGACTTCAGGCTCAATTGTTTTACTCTCATTTATGTATTCTACAAATGTTTGTTATATATGTAATATATGTTTTCTTGTTTACAGTTACTTTTTGTAGAGCTCCAGTGGCTTCAGCAAGCTGTGTGGGGAATACACAGTAAAGGAGAAGCCAAAGTAGGTCTCAAGTTTAATGCAAACCACAAGAGAGAGATTTCTGTTTTACCTACCTGCAGTGAACAACCAGAGGCCCAGCATTTGGTGGACTCTTGGATTTGACCTGCCGTACAAACCCCAGCAGGCCCGTGGCATGGTATGGGACACCGTGGTCTGGCCAGCCTGTGAAGTGGAACTGACGTATTTCCCGAATCTCATGAGCACCTCTCTGTTGAAAAGACAAGGGTTGAAATCTTCAAAAGCCTGAGCCTTGCTGAAGAGCATCCACCTCCTACCAACAATCTGTACAGACTGCTGAAAGCAGGAGAGCAAGTTCAAAGGTTAGCTATCAACTGCTTTCAAAGCCCTCCAATAAAATTAAGTAATAAGTACTAGATTGGTCAGAAACTTTTAGCACTTTAAAGACAAATGCTCATCTCTATATTTAAGTACTAGGCTGCTCTGGAAACTCTGGTCTTAAGATGCAGGCCATGATCACAGAATGGGTCAGCAGCAAGGCTGAACACAGAGAACAGATGATTTTCTTTTCCCCACTGCCCTCCACAGGGGTTTTGCTGCTGACTTCAGGGAGCTACAGCTTCCGCATAATGTTCCCTATCATTTGTCTCCTTCATTGGTCCGAAAGAAAAAGCTGAATAATAGGAAGCCTTTTTGCACCTTCAATCATAGGGGTTGTGTTTGTAGCCCTCCACATGCTCACCCTCCAGGTGATTTGCCAGTCTACAAGGACATGTATATAGTGAGACAGGTATGAACGAGAAGCCAATTGTGTAAGTGATTTCCCATGTGACTTTGGGGGAGCAGTCTGGATATTAGATGTGTGTATGCTGTTTGATTTTCTTACTGCTTGTATATTCCCTTCCCCCTCTAAAAATGTAGCTGCCTGTATTTTATTCTCATTAGAAATCCACAGCCATCATATATAGCTCATAAGCAAACAGCAAAACTGCTGCATATTATGTCTAGTCTGGACTAAATGTCTACAATATTAGTAACTGATAGTCTACAGCTTTTCTTCTTAAAGATGTATTTCTTGTTTTGAGCTGGTTTGCATACAAAAGGTTTTATTCCCTTTGAATGGTAAGTAATATAAGCTTCCTACTTTATTGCTATTAAGCATCAGTCTGGGATTTTCTGTGGTGGAGAAACTTTGGACATGGCAGTGTTACAGGACTAGAGAGGACTTAGTGTATGTTGTAATCTGATGCTTGGACAGCTCAGGCTGAGGGGTCTGTGGAGACAGGGCATCTGCTCAGAGAAATATCTCATCTCCCTTGTAAAATGACATAAAAAGGCAGGCAAGGGAGAGGGTTAAGAGCATATGAGGCAGTGGTGTGGACTGAAGAGATCACATCCTTAGAACAGAAATGACCTTATATCCTAAAAACCAATTTTAAAACATATTGAAATTGAGGAATAGATAAAACAATCTGCATTTTAAGTCAAGTCTAGCAAACACATTTGAATACAATTTGGTCCCTGCTCTCTGGGGATTTTAGTCTGCATTAGTTAGTGCACCTTTGCTACTGTAAGCAAGGCCTTCAACTCTGTAAATAGCTCTGCTTAGGTGAAGATAGTTTCTCAAACACTTTTATATTGCTTTTAACAACTGCCCATGACCTTCTAAGAAACAAAGATCCCACAGAAAATAGCAATGCCATGACTATACAAGCTGAGGACTGAAGTGAATATCCCATACAAATTCTTCATGCTGTATACAGCCGAGATTTACAGACAATATACAAAAAAGAAACTGCCCCTCCAAAGCAATGTGCCTGGCTCCTTCACAGATCAGGTTATGTCTGTACATCCTCTGCCTTAGTTATGAAAAGGCTGTCAGGCTGACTGCATTTTTGTCTGTCATTGTTAACAGCTGCTTAGGAAAGGTTTTGCATATAGGATAGTTTTATAATGAGTTTTCTTATTATATCTACAAAGGAATGATTTTTATATCTAGCTTTCCTGCTGGTTTCTAAACCCAAAATAGCACACAACTGCATGAATCATAAAAGCATATGCTCAGCTGGGAAAGACTATACAGCTGAAACAAACAGAAAATGGTATACACTGCTAAACCCTAGGATGTTAAAAAATTCTACAAAAACTTATGCTGCTGCTCTATGTTACTATTCATGTATGACTTATTCATCTGAGTTAACTGTTGTGCTGTAAAGAAACTGCTCCAAAGAAACTGCTTATTCACACAATGCAAAACATATCTAGGAAACAGTCTTCAAAATCAGACTGCACTTTTGGGTTCAATTTTCTCAGCATTATCCCCTGACTACTCAATATCCATTAAAAAAACCAACAAACTGAAGTAAGCCATCAATTTATCTTCAAGCAAATCAACTTCTAAATCATATTTTATGAGTAGGTATGAGATGTTCATCAACAGAAAGGACCATCAGAAGGGACTAGAGGTCTTAGAGAATTTGAATCTTCTGATTTTCTGAACATCTATGAGGTAGCTGCAGGCTGCAATTAGATCTTCCTTACCCATCCTCCTCATCTCTACCACAATGGACAAGGCTGGTTCTCTTAACTCCACCCTTGCAGTTCACATGTGCTAAATCTTTCATCATTCTGGATTTCAGGTACTGTCCGAGAAGTCACCCTGTACTGACACAGGGGGTTAGGCCACCTGAGGCACAGAACTCTGAAATTTTTCCTGTTGAATTACTGAAGTTCCTGTTAGTGAAATCTGCAAGTCCTTTGGAATGGAGGCTCCAGTGTTGTTTCAACACCACCTTTCAATTAGTATTTTCTGCATGTTTGGCTAGGGTGCTCTCAGGCTCATCATGCACCTTGACTTAGGGAAGGTGAAAAGTATCCATCTCAGTATATCAAAAACTTGAACTTTAGAGAATTATGGTGAAAGAGATGTTCCAATGCCACTGGAGGAGTTAAAAAATATGGAAAATAGAGTAAAAACAAGTGTACTTTACTCAAACTAGAGTGACACTGCTTTTAGAGGCTTACTGAAAAGCTACCAACTATTAAGAAGCAGTGTCTAAATGAAATCTTTTCAGACGGAGATTTTTAAAAAGAAATAAAATGTTTAGTGCCTTTTATCTCTATCTGTTCTAATGCACTTATTCAAGACAGTTTGGTTATGTTCAACTGTAAAATCCTCTAGGTCTTTTCTTCAGTCCCAGTTAAGAAGCGAAAAGCTAACATCAAAGCATGAGCTTAAAATTTGCAGAATAGAAATCAACCAGTGCTTCATCTACTTCAAAGTGTAGCCAGAATTTCTCCTCTGTTTATTAAAAATACCTAAATGCAAGGAAACAACAGGCTTGAGTGAATTCAGTACACAATGTGTATAGTGGTAAACATGATACAATATTTCAATTCATTCAAACCACGTAATTGTATTATCATTACCCTCAGGTTGCTATATTGATGCATATTTAAGTAGTAGATTGAAGAATAAAACACGAAGAAACCCCAATTCCTTTGTTACTCTGGATGTGTGGACAGAGACCCTTGTGGGGTAGTCTTTCTGGAAATTTCAGGTACCTGGGTGCAGGATTCTTTGATGCTAAACATTCTGTTCTTCAAACCCATAACTGAATATTATTTCATCATTAGAGAGAACCAATAAATAACGGGTACTGCAACTAAATCAAAAGAAGCTTTCTAAGCTAGTTGGTTGAAAATCTACTCATGGTGATGGAGCATTACTTCAGTGTGCTATTGGGAATATCTAGTCTTAACAAAAGGAGGCCCATTGCTTGGTGTTCTGCAACTCAGATGGGTCCTGATCCATACAATTAAAACATTTCTGTCCTTTAATGAATTCTGAATGGAACTGCTGAGTTGGCACAAAATGCATGGTACACCTCACCATTGACCGACCCTGCCTGTGCTCACTTGCAGTAAGTACCTTTTGTGTTATTTTAACGAATTTGTACCAAATTTATTATTTGTATGTTTTCTGTATGTTGTAGCTGGGGAGCTGCAAGTTCTACAAGCTACAAAGCATCAGACAAATGCAAGGCATTATTCTAACAAATGGTAATAGGACACACTGAATGGAACTCTCCATGTAAGGATGGATTCCACGTGAAAAGGGAAATTGCCTTGAGAAGAACATGAATTTCTTATAACTCTGTCTCTGCAGACCAGACACATCCCAGCCCAACAGACAACTGTATTCTCCACCACAGACTTCTGAATAATGTTGCATGCAGCCTCTGGTACAGACAGAAAATGATTGTGGGGAACGTAAGATGGGAAAGCAGCACAAATGTGTTTTTCAATTGATTGCTGGAAGGGAGGTTTCGATTTCTCCTAGGCAAGGAACGTCACTTTTTCTAACTCAGGCAGGGGCTAACAGTGATGAAAAGCACAGAACAGTTGCTGCATTTGAAGAAGAAAAACA
Source organism: Parus major (assembly GCF_001522545.3). Taxonomy (NCBI): domain Eukaryota; kingdom Metazoa; phylum Chordata; class Aves; order Passeriformes; family Paridae; genus Parus; species Parus major. The sequence goes on from NC_031769.1 coordinate 100,690,048, forward strand.
CAGATTACCATAAGAGGGCGGTAGTCGTTTACCCAAAAGTACCTACAAACCCAGGATGTCAGTCAAAACATTTAACTTTCCCTTGTTGAATCTGTATGTAAGTTACTTTGGCAGATTCCACTGTATTAAAGAAAACTGAATTTGGAAACTTACCTTTTCTACAGCAAATGTTCGAATCACATATTCAGCCAGCAGCTCTGTTTCTATTAGGGTAACTTTAATGTCTTTATATATCTCTGTGTCATCTGGCCAGTATTTGCAGCATTTGACCTTTAAAAGATACAAAAGAAATTAAGGTTCATTTATTTTAAAAGGCTCATACAGAATCCATTTTGCATGCTGTGCAATGATTTCTGATTTAAAGTGCAATCATGCACAAAACAGTCACATTTCCTCCATGTGGAAATGCTTAATGTTTGAGGGACACTGCCTCTTCTCTTTTTAAGACAGATTTCAGAGTTGCACATGAGCTTTGTGTTGTGCTTAGTGAAGTAAGGTCAATTTGTTAGGAGTACAAAGGATATTTATACCCTGCACAGTTCAGTTATGGTAACTGTTCATTTCCTGTGCTTTCCAAAGAAGAGTGCACCTAGAGGGATAAATATCACCAGAACTTCTTTCCTCCCAACCTCTACTTGTTGATTTGTCTCAAAAATATCTTTCTACCTTCTAAAATAAAAGTGTTTTGCAGACAGGAAGGAGACCTCATTTCAGTCCACAGCTTCCTCACAAGGGGAAGAAGAGGGGCAGCCACTGATCTCTTCTCCATGGTGACCAGTGACAGGACCAAGGGAATGACCTGCATCTGTGTCAGGGGATGTTTGGGTTGGGTATCAGGAAAAGGTTTTTCACCCACAGGGCGGCTGGGCACTGGAACAGGCTCCCCAGGGAAGTGGTCATAGCACCAGCCTGACAGAGTTCAAGAAGCATTTGGAAAATGCTCTCAGGCACACAGTGTGATTCTTCAGCATGGTGCTGGTGCAGGGCCAGGAGCTGGACTTCAATGATCCTTGTGTATACCTTCTAGTTACATATTTATTGTATGATTCTCAGAAAAGCACCTGTTTTCTCAGATTAGCTTTCCAAAGGAACAGATGAGAGGCCAAATAGCAAAACTCAGTGCTTGGAGTCAAGAGCTAAGGTTTATGCCCAGGCTTTAACTCTACATAACTGTACATAGCTTAACTACTAATTCACTAGATAACTCCAAACATGGGTAGGATTCATCTCACTTAATATATATTTTTATATCTATATATATAGATGGTATAAATATAGATATAGAATATATATTAATGCCATTTAAAAAAAAAAAAAAAAAAGTATGGTTTGAGGACTGTATATAACGATATAGATAGCTAACAGATTTAGGAATTTTCTCCTCCTTCCCATTTGAGGGGACAAAGAGGTAGGCTGGGAAGCTAACACATTACTTACACCTCTCTCTTACTCTACTTTATCACAGTAATAGCTGTGCTATCACCACTGCATCTGGCCATCATCCAGTAGTGCAGTATGTGCTATGAGTAGCATCTGTTCTACATCTGCTGCATGGAACAGTTTCTCTCTTTTTCCCACCAAAGGGAAGATTTAAAATTGATCTTTTAATACATGTAAATCTAGTGTACCTAAAGATGCACTTAAATGAGTTGGGTAAAAAACTTGAGCACTTTAAATATTCAATGTAAAACTGATAGAATAAAATTAAACTTCACAACTGATAAGAATATTTCTCAAACCTATTTTCATGCAAAAAATATTTAGACTACTACCATGTTTAATCCTGAGCAAAAGGTAGAACAGATGAATGTCTGTATAAGCATATAGTGAAAACTGTAATGCAAGATTCAAATGGTTTATTTATACAAACCCCAGGTTCTGTATAGAAAGGATTATGCAGAAAGTCAAACCCTGTCTTGTCAAGAAGAAAAAAATACATTTTCTTAAGCATTTGTTTCCAGAATGTAGCTGATAATTGTGTACAATCCTTCTTTACTCTCTGGATAGCTGGGAGGTATTGCCACATCACAGTAGTGACATTGGCTGATGAAACTGCAGGTTTGTCCAGGCAGGGTCAGTAGTTCTGCCCCTTTTTCTGACTCATTAGCAGGATGAAATATAAATCTGAATAAAACTGAGTTGAAGGGCTGGCAAAACACAGCCCCACATCAGGATCCTCTTCAATGAAAAACAGTAGCCTGGTCAGAAGCCTTGGCTCCCAGCCACAAAATTATACAAGCATCCTAACAGCTTGTTCCTGCTTACACAGCTGATGGAAAGCTCCTAGAGCAAAGCTAAAGTTCAGGTAGCTTTATAAGCAGGTTTTTATTTATTTTCTGTACTTGTCTTCAGACCTAGTAACCACATTAGTATTGGATAAAAAATTCTTTATAGTCTTCACATTTCATCTGGTGTTAAGGGTGGTTTCAGAATGAATGGCAACACCAGAGTTCCCTTCCATGGGGAGAGGCTTGGGAGCTGGGACCCTGGACAGTACTCAGCACTCCTGTAACAGGGCAAGGGTAGCAAGACTGCTCCCCCCACCATGCTCAAGAGCCAGAGAGTTGACAGGGTGCCAGAGAGGAGAAGAAGGATTCTACCAACAAGGGACCAAGTTGAGGGCCATTTCCAGAATCTCTAACAACAGGATCTCTGAAAAATGTGTATTCCTCTCTAAAACATATCTATCTGCTGTAAGCAATGAACAAACATTTCAAAAGCATTAAACATTGCTGCAAGCGGTTTAGTAGTTCCTGCTGCTATCTATTGCATCTACTTGATATTTATTCAGACCTTATCTTGTTCAGATGTATTTCCAAAAAATCTCTCATAGAAGCTAAGTGAAAAACATCAAATGCTCATTGTTTTTTCTGTGCTGTTAAAATAATCCAGAAAATTCACATTGTTCAAATCCTTTCAGCCAGCAAACTGACCCTTTTATAGTCATTGCCAGAAACTCTTTGAAATAGGGTTTTCCCACCTGTGGCTAAGATGACTTTTTGACTCTTCATGAAGAGTAAGACAATTCACACTGCCTCTGGGCTGGAGCAACACGCTGACAGCTCCTTCTCTGGAGCTGATTCCCTTTTCCTGCCTGTTCACATATCCGTTCCATAGGTGGAACCTGAACCACACGGAGAGGGCCGATGCACGTAGGAAGGGAGCAGCTGCAGCCGTGATCCCTGGCACAGCACTGCTCATCAGCACGTCTCTTTGTTGCTAACTTTAGCCTTGTTTCTTTCTGATGGGCGCCTGCCATCCTTGAAACACCTCTAGTCTAGCAAAATAAACAATCGGGTGGGGGGGTTGGGGGGTGGGGGATAAGCAACCTTGGCTGAATTAAATTGCTCTTTTCTTGAAGGAAAACATGCCTGTTCCTAACTTGCTAAGTCCAGACTGTCTGGATTATGGCTAAGAACAAGGGACAATTCAGAAAGACCAATTTAGAAGAGCACGGTCCTCGTGTTCTTATGCTTCAACTGCTGGATTTGATTCCACTCTTTTTAAACCTTATTTAAGATGATACAGTGGAATAATTAGGGAAGCACCGGGAGATGTTGCACAGAAGTTATAGCCTTTTGTGCCTCATGCAGCTTGGGCCCGCTGGGGATTTCTTACTCTGCTGCACAGGGTATTTTGGGCACGGAGCAGACTGGAGCTGAGCAGAAGGATCCATGACAACACAATTTCCTGAAAACTCTCCCAAGTGGAATAGGGGCTGTAAAAGCCACGGGAACAGTGCCAGAATTCAGTCAGAGCCACAGACCAACTGATGATTCACTCTCTAGCAGAGGAAAAAAGACCCAAACCCAACTTTATTTTAATTCAGGCTTTTCTCCTACTTTTGGCTCTTGTTCTGCAATGCTCTGCACGTGCTAAGCTCTGGAACTGAGAACTCCATGGACTCCTGGTGAACCAAAAGTCAAGTAAATGCTTAAAGATCCATCTCCCATCTCCTCTAGGACCACCCAAATAAATGCAAAGGTGCCTTAAAGACAGAGGTAGATTAACTAGTGTAAATCAAAATCACATTTATAAATGCTTATTGGATCAGGGCCTTTAGTTGTACAAGAAAAGACAATTGCAACAAAATAGAATATGGTTTTACTCATTAAATATGAGAAACACTGCTGGTAGCATATGTTCATTTTTTTTTTTTTTTTAGCACAGCTTTAGCTACCATAACTTGATGAATCTCTTTTCCATTTTATAAACATTTGGTACGTGTTTTACAAAAAATTCTTACTAACAGAAGGTTTAACTAAATAATTGATACATGATTTCAGAACTGAATATTAAATGCAGTAGATCTTTTTTTTCCACACAGTTGCTACCATAACAGTAAATATCATCCTCAAAGCAGAAAACATAATTTTGAAATCTCATCTGAGCAGAATTATAATTGAGAGTTTGTTCACATACACCCCACATTTATATCCTACCAACATGCCAAAAAATACAGATGTTCATCACAAGATGAGATAAAAGGATGATTGCCAGAGACATAATGAAAATGCTCTGGTTTAATCTATTCATCCCAAGGTACACTGTCCAATTGTTTCAAACATGTTTATTTTACTAATAATTTTAGAAATTTGGAGAAGAGAATTATCTACTTCCACTCCCTACTTCCATCCCCCAGTAAAACAATCTAACGTGTGAAACTTAGAATTAAAAATGAAGGGGGAAAGTCGTTCTTGCTAGTTCTAAATACAACAAATAATGTAGGCTGTGGATGGCTAATGAACACAAATTGTGACTTCCGAAGGTGTATATTTAACCATTTGGCAATGTGACACATGCAGCTAAAGGCAGTAGGAAAGTCAGGACAGTAATTTATTTACCTAGAATTTTGGAATAGGAATAGTATTACAGACTTAATATGTGAGCTGGCTGTGAAATACACTTTGCAGTCCATACAGAACAGTTTAAATAACACTTGATTATTCAAAGTTTCCAATTTCCTTTGATTCTGAAATATTCTTAGCAAAAGGGTGATATAACTGACTATGTCCTGTACGGATTGTCATTAGTGAAGAGCAGTATTATACATTCTAATTTTAAATTAATCGTGAACTAAGTAATAACGATAAGTCAGACATAAATTCTGTAGTGAAACCTCTTGGCTATAAAATGAAACAGCCAACCATGCTAACTGGTAATTTTTTAAACAGATTTTACAGATGTAGCTTGGATAACAGATACTTTTATTTGGCTGACTTGAACTAAAAGAAGTATTTTTATTTAAATACTTTTCGAACAAAAAATGTATTACGATATAAGAACATTTTATATGTTATAAAACAACCTTTGACAGGAGATTAAACCCAGTCTTCCTTTTTTTAATTTTCTTTTGTTTGCTTTTGAGCAAGTCTGTTATTAGTTTTATACCTCATTCTACAGTTTTCTAAAAGAGGTGTGGAAGACTATTGAGAAATACAATATTTGAGATACTGTTTGGCACCATCAGATGAATGGGTCTATGTGAAGTCAGCCAGAAGTCTATATATTGTTCACAGCTGCCAGGGTGGGGAGAGATGTCTCCATGAATTTTAGCTAGCTCAGTCTAATTTACACCTTCTTCTGCTCTAGCTGCCCCAGTAGTGTAGCCCTAAGTTGCCTGGTGGGTGCATCCTCATCCAGCTTCTGCCCAGAAGTGCTGGCTTTCTGGACATGTCCAGCAACAGCCATAAACAAATGCTTTCCACCTGACAAAATGAGTGTGATCCCTTTGCTCTTAAGATTCAGGCATTCTGTTAGCATGCCATCAACCTGGCAGAGTGGGTTAGAAGAAATTAAGATGACAGGCCAAACCCATGGTGTGGCCTTCCTTTGACCATAAATATTTGGTCTATAAGAGTTGCTTTAGGGTAAAGCAACCTGAGGTAAAGCTGTTCCAGTATTCCTGCCTCCATTGTTAATACCAGCAGAGGAATATGGATTGCCTTTGTTTCATTGCTTATGTTTAGGCAAATTTGTGCACCTCAGTACAGTCCTAGAAGAAGAAAGGCTGAGCACAACACACGAGAAGGCTGGTCCCTTGCCAAGATGAAGGATGGTTAGCTGGAGGTCCTCAAAGCCTGTCTTAATTCCTGACACAACTGTGAAATCATGGCCCTGCTTCTCAGATCCTGTGCTCTGAGGACCTGATGTGCCTGCATTGAGCAGCACAGCCTGTGCTTTGAACCATGCTTCCATTCCAAGAGAAAAATCATGCCATTAGTTGGGTCCAGAGCACCACCTACTTAGTGGATTGCCTTCTGGCTCTAAAACCTGGTCATCCGATGTTAGTTTAGACATGTTACTCTACCAGGTAAAGTAAAACTGTCAGTGCCTCCAGGATACTTCTCCCTTCACAGAGACACTAAGAGATAATTTCAAGAGTCTGCTGGGGTAAGGAGACTTGCAGTTATGAAGCCATTTTTCTAGCTGTGACATTTCAAGTAAGAACCTGAAGCCATCTCTCTTGGCAAATTGCACCTGAAGTTACATCCTACAACCTTGGTGGCACTTGAGTTAGTCCAACAAAGGGGTCAGTGCATTTGTGTATCCTAAAATCTCTTTTGTTCATTTCTCAAAGTGAATTATCTCAATTGGATTAGCAGGCATTAAGATATTAATCTGTGTTGATTAACATTCTTTGAAACATAGCTTTTACTGGAGATGAGAATACAACAAAACACTAAGAGCTGAACACGTCTGCTCTGAGTGACTGAATGCCTGTAGCTTGATGCTCTGTTTCATGATTCTAGCGTTGTTAACCTGGGCACATCTTCTTTAAAAAATTGCAAAGAGTTGTTCCTTCTCCTTCCTGAAGAACAATAAGGGCTCCTCCCCTACTATGTATAATGCAGTACTGTAAACTTGTTACTACTGGTTAAAAATCTAGAAATATGAAATCTGTTTTGATGACTAGAAGGGTTCACTGACTTGAAAGATTAACAATAGTTTTAAATTTTGATTAATTTTCTGTTTTTCTCATTGATATTGTATGAATATGAAAAGTAGAAACTGTCCTCTATCCAATAGGAGATACTGGAATTACAGTGAAACCGAATGTATAACAACAGAATATAATACCTTGTGCTTATGTATCATAAGCAAAAGTCCCCTTTTTGGGGGGTAAACAAGATTAGGAAAAAAGAAATTCAGTGGCTGAGGAAGAACACTATTTATATATTTAAGAAACTGGGACTAGAATTGTCTCGAGGAAGCAAATGGGTTCATGTAACAACCTTTTCCCTCTTCTGGTTTCTTTCAGTAGAAAAGTTAAAATAAAACCTTAGTCACCAGTATGCATACAAACTCTTTGGCACACCTCCTTAGGAGCATTAACACCAGTATCCTGAATTAATTCCAGTGTAAGTAATTTGGCTTATTACATTTAGAGGCAGTTTCAATTAGACAGAGTGTTCTTCCATTTATACTAAATACAAACGTGCTGTTTGTGAGACATGCTGAAGAGTCACAGTGTTTCACCTCTGCAAGATCACAGTATTGGGTGATCTGAATCTTAAATACAATTTACCTTTGTTTATTAGAAGGATCTTCTGCATGGAAGATTCTCAAAACTTGTAAAATATGTAAGTACAAACTTTGTAATAGCTTTGTGAAAAATTCCATCTTCATTCTAAGTGTAGGTGGTAAGTCTATTGGAAGTTTCACACAGTTTTGTGTTGCTTTTTTCCCATGAAGATTTTGTTTTCTTCTTTTAATCTGCTTCCAGTAAGAAGTCTTTGGACAAGGTTTTATTTAGCAGTTTTTCTTGGATGTCTAATCTCTGTCAATAACACAAATTATCAAGTAGATCTGAAGAAGATCTGGTTCATCATAAAGACTTTTAGGTTTTATTTGTTAAGGAAACGTATTTGAATCTGTTTAAGAAATGTCTGTTGAATGCTGACCACTGAATCCTGCAAACCCAAAGACATGAACATATGACTGCTTAGGGCTGTGCTTCCTAGGAAGAACAACCCTTTTCTGATGCCATTTATCTTACCACAAGTAATGCTTGTTCTAGTAAGCCAGTATCAAGGAGATATTCTCTGTCAGAAGACTATGGTATGGATGTCCTTGCTGTCATGCAGAATGCAATACTCTTTTAAGCATAAAAAGTCAGAATTGTCCCCATTTTTGCAGAGAAGTGCAACATACATAACATGACAAACACAGGTCCAGGAAAACAAGCCAAGGAAAACTTAAACCCCCACTGTATTCCTCCTTTTCCCCTATGCAAATACAGCCCTTGTGTCTCCTGGGAGGGAAATGACACCTAGGAAGAGTGTGAAATGATTATCAGGAAAGTACACCACTCCTGAGGGATAAGATGGCAGGGAGAGGCAGTTTGGGTAGCACAAAAGTGTGGGTGCAGGCATAGGGGCTATTTACCAGTTTGAGGCTGCCCTTCATTCCCCTCTGTGTCACATCTATTCTGTTGTAGTCAACCTTGCTTCCCTTCACAAAAAGGGTCTTTTGTGTGCTTATTAACACTATTAGCACTGGCTGTTTTCTAATTCCGAATAATAATTGAGAAACTCAAATTACTGTAATTACTATGCTCCTGGGGTGAGGTTTTATTTTTTATAATTATTTATAGTGATTTTGTTTATGAATACTTTGTTACATTAAAAGCATAATAGACAATCATAAGTCCTTGCAGTGCATTTATTTATAACCACCTCCACTGAATTTTGCCAGTGCATTTCAGCATTTATTAATCAGTTATTACTAAATTTCTTCTGCCTAAAGCAAGTGGGAGAGAAAATGACTACTGAAAAATGGCAAATAATGTGACATGCCAAGTTTGATTCTGCCAACTAAGTATCAGTACCAACCCAACAAGAGCAAAGGTGGAGGTGACAGCTACATGGCACAATTGAATATATTCTGAATCTTCCCATCATGCCTCTTCAAGGAAGACAGAAATGTTTCAATGTGTGCAAACACTGAAACAAATCAAGAGCAACCTGAGACTTTGGCTGGTACGTAAACACCTTGATCCCATTCCCATTGCTTTCCTGGGTCTTTTGGAGTTTGCCCTCAAGAGTGATCTCTCGGAGTAAGCAAGATATTCTTCTGTGTCCAAAATATGATCACACCATGTGATCATAACATCACCACAACTGCTGGATAAAAATGTTTGTTTCTTACAGAATAATCCACCAGATTATGCTAAATCTCTCAGGTGAAGATGCTCCCTGAAATGACACTACTATCTTCAGTTGCTCTGCCACCTACAGACATGGGCATGGAGGCTTCTTGCATTAATATAATCCAGAATACTTTACCTTGAAACAGGTTGTTGTCACACTGATGTAATTATATGACTCTTGATTCTCGTTTATGCTCTTTATCCATTAGTGTGTAGCTTGGAAAATTCTGATTCTGGATCATTACCATTAATTACTTGCCGTTTTCTTTTTGTGAACTTCATTGTGACGGAAAAGCTGTTGATCCCAGCATGAAGAAGACAGAGACCTTTTTTCAAGGTTGCTTCAAGGGCTGCTTATTTGTTCAGGGGTTTTTTTTGTAAAACTTGTTATGTCAACCTAGGCCAAACTTAACTAAGTGCCACTTCATCATCCTTTATCAAAGAACTATTCATTCAACTCAGCAATGCTTTTTCTAAATGACTGTGAGACCTCATTTAGATTTTTAATAAACAGTCACATTCTAATGAGGCCTTCATAAAACTGACTAAATATGTTTAGAAATCATTAGCTTAAATTATCAGTACAAAAGTCTCCTTAGGGAACCCTGCAGATTTTGTGATAAGATTTCTGGCAGATGGATTAGTGTAACAGCACAAGCTAGTTCTGAATTTCCACACAAGCAGTGTAAATGTGAGTGACTGGGTAACAGGCTACTAGATAAAGAGCTAAATGTCCCTCAGGTGGGTTCATTAAAGAGAGAAAACAATCAAAACACATTTTGGTGCCATTTAAATACCAGGTGCACAGCAGTCTGCAGGTGCCAGAAACACTGACAAGGGTCCCTCGCTGGAACACACAAGAGCTTAAAGGGATGTGTGGTTCTGACAAGTGTGCCTCAGATAATGACAGATATTGGCAGATGTACCCGGACCCTGCTGGAGGGTAATGCAGGGACTGAGTCATTTGCAGCAGGTGCCTGCATTAGGGACAGCCTCATGGTGATTCCTCCAGCAGCAATTAAAACAGTCCTGATGCAAAATGCTCCAGGGCAAGAAGCAAGTTCCTAGCACTGATTTAATGACTATCCAGCCTGTCCCAGTAAACAAATACACATACACCCCCTCAATGATTAATTCATGAAGGCCATACACCGTGTGGCAAAATGATAAATTTTGAAAATTTGTTTACTGAAAATGCAAAAGAATTTTCCTCCTTGGCTTACAATGGGTCAACACAGTTAAAACACAGTTAAAAAGTAAAAATAAAAAACCCCTATAAATCTTATACCAGTGGTAGCAATAGAAATAGAAAACTTCAAGTTTGGGAAGGTTATAAAGTTTGCCCTACAGGAATGCTACCAGAAGTCCATTAAAATCATTACTACTCAAGGTGGCACAGAGCTTGTGTTAGGGGTTGCGGGACAGATGGTGTATTTGTAATTTGCCTTCTTGTTGCTGATGATTCCAGCTCTGGGAGTGGCAGAAAAACACCAATGGAGGAGTGAGTGCATTGTTCTGTGGCTCATACAATTTTATTTCCATTAAAAGCTCATTTCAATTTCTGCTCTCTGATCTCACCTATGCTGGCCTCCAGAGAAAGTGAGAACAAAGTCATTTCTACCACTGACAGAAACAACAAAGCTGCAGATCTGTATCCCACTAGGATTCTTGCACCCTGAAGAAATCTCCAAAGTGGCACAAACCATTCCTTATTGCTGTGGGAATGTGCTGTGCACCTAAATGCTGTGAGCAGGGGCTGCCAGCACTGGTATCAAGACTGGTGTCTCCCTTGCTGACATCTGACAGTTCACTCTAATTGGTGCCTCCAAATACTGACTTTGGGAAATCAGTATGTGGTTCCATGCAGAATGCTGCTTTTGCTCTCAGGCTTGTTTATTCACACCCTGAAAACATCCCTTTTAAGTTGTTCGCTTGGGCACTTATGAATGTGTATAAAGCTTTAACAAAGAGGTTTGCTGGAGAGCTTTCTATTCTTACAAATTCATCCGTTTTGAATCAATACGTGACCATCCAGGTATTTCTACCTTCTTCCTCACTCAAGGGACTGCATTTTTAAAGCGGCCTCCATGATCCCTCTTTGTCTCTGCAATTAGTCGTACATGTGTTCCTGCAGCAGGTGTTAATTGCAGTCACAATCCCCATCTTTTTCACATCTAAAAATAATACTGGCACCAGATCTGTTAGCAGGCTTGAGCACACAGATATCTAAATGTTAGGATTTATATTATCAGTACACAAAGGACATATGGAAGAATCAACTGAGATTGTAAAACTGGACTTGCTCAAAAGGACTTTAAACTCACACCACATAAACAGTGCCCTCTCCTAATGCAAATGCCACAGGGCAGAGGGAGTATCAGACACTGCACCAGAGTGAAATTAAAAACATCTCTTAAAACCGTGCTGCTCAAACCAAGATGCATGCTCTTGGGTTCTTATTTCAACACTTCGATTTACAATAATTGCAGTAGCTCCCATAAAAGCAGTGGGATTTTTTTTTCATATCAAATGAAAGCTATATGCCACATTCCCATGCAAATTTTCTTGAAAAAAACATCCCAGATGAGAACTAAGACAGCAGTGCACAGACAAAGCAGTAAATGAAAAGACTCACTCATTGACAGTTGTGTGAAACGAAGAAAAAGGTTCCATTCAATACTTGTTGAAAACAAAATTAGACACAAAGACTAAGGTGGGAGGCCTGTTTTAGAAGTTACTAAGCAAAAAAGGGAAGTACACTGTATCAACCAGGTAACTCAAGATTTCCTTTACTATCCAGCTCCTGAACAACATCAACGAACAGTGCCCAAACGTGTAAAACTAATTTTTTCTGTTTTAATCCAGAAGGCTTTCAGAAAGGAAACCCCAAACAAGCTGGACCAATTTAGATGAAAATATCAAGAAGCTATTTCACAGTTTAACTACTTTTCTCAGACATTTGTTTCAGAATGACTCCCCCGTTTAGCTGTCCTTAAAAAAAAAGAGATTATTCCATACCTTGTCCCACAACAAATTCACTGATTTTTATTAAGAGAAATGGTATATCTGAGACATGTACAAACATATGACACCTCTGCCCTTTGTCAGTATTTGCAGACTCAGCTGTACAGAATGCAGCTTTATCAGTTACTTTTTCATTGTGCTAATGTTATCAAAGCCAAGCATCCAAGGCATGTTTAAAAATAATTGATAATGAACCTCTCAGCACAGGCAGTCATACATATTTTATGTGCTATATTCGGTATGGAAAAACCTTGTTGGTCTGTTATTTAATTTCAAAAAGCAAACACCTTGGATGTCTTTCATCTTTTTAAGTACAAAAACCACTTACCCTTCCCACTTCTACGAGATTAGTAACCATGATTATGCTGGCTGTGTTTTCATGCCATACCATTCTCCAGAAGTCATATATTGTCTCCTGCATTGGTCCTGAAACAATAAATCAAATAAAAGGTTACTATCTGAAAATCTCATGATTGGAAACTTGTCTCTGGGGAACTTGTGACTGTACACATATATTCATATCACTATCATCATATTTTTAATTTAGGGTCGGTCAATTTATTTTCTGCCATCCTACTTATCTGCATTTAAGTATTTTTCTCCTGAAATAGTGTTCTGAAAGAAAGTTTGCTCTCCAGCACTTAGGTATTTATCTCCATAATACCAAGAAGTGGAATTATAAAAAATGGATAACATCACTCTGTCTTTTAGCAATTGGATGATAACCTAGGGAAGGTGTATTTGGAATGAAATGAGCCTCACTGGACTATGTGGCCTTTCCTGGTTTCTAATATTTTGCTTAGTATACACTATCCATCAAATTATCCCAGCTCCTAAATTGTAGTTCCTGATGTGAGGCAGAAGTTACAGTTTTTTTGCTGCAGTGCATCACTTTACAAAACAGTAATTTGCAAAAATTTCTGCGAAGAAATGTGATTCACCATGGCAGCAGGTCTGCTGCAGTGCCTTCCCCAACCTGAGTGCTTCTGTTCATGAACATACAGGGCTTCCTCCAGCATCGTGCTGAAACTGGGTACCAGCTCACATGAAATGCTACAGAAATGTAAAATGTTGAGAAGAAACACATCTCTTTGCATGTACCTGGCCCTGTGTGTTTGTTGCCCACATGCCTTAGCCATGATGCTTGATGTGCCACCCCAATTTTAAACCAGTGCTTTAAAATCACTGAGCCAATAAGAGTAAACAATATAAACTATAAGCTTAACATCCATACTGAATCCATTACTGAACTGTCACATTGCAGTAAACAATTAGGGGCTTATTTAGAGGAATGACTTAAATCAGCTAAATGGAGAACAAATGGATAATGTATTGGCCTAATGTTCCTCTAGTAAAGAAGCCAACACTCTTCAAGCATTACCAAAAAATACATTGACAGTTTGGCACCCATGTTGTGTACTTTGAGCTCCCTTTGAAAATAAAATCTTCACACTGAAATCAAGTATTTAGTGGAAAATGTAGTAATATATTATTACTGTATTTTCCTGGCAGAGGGCTTGGACCAGATGGTATTTAAAGATCCCTTCCATTCCAAACCATTCTGTGACTTCATGACTCTATAATATTATAGGCAAGCCAAAACCAACTCACTAGGCAAATAACATCACAGTTATGACGTAACTTAGATCTGATATATAAGAAAAAGGTAACAGACTAAAACTTTTGAATTTTTAAAAGATTGTATTTATTTACAGCAATTCCAAATTATAATTTTTCCACCTATAATTTGCACATATCATTTAAAGAAGCTATGTATTCTCCCCCTTATTTTATCTGTCTTTAAAAATAATGCATATATTATGAGTTTCACAGGTCTCCTTATAGTTTTCATTTCCTTACAGGTTTCCTTGAATTGCTTTCATTGTTCATGCAACAGGAGAAAAAGTCACTTAAAACAACAGGAAGCTATGACTGTTAGAACACGAAAAATGTCAGAAGGTCTTAAGGGTAGAATTAACAGCAGAATCTAAAACAACAGTTTCTGAAATTACTAAATTCAAGCTGATGTTATGGCTGCGAAACCGAACACCTTCCCTTTCTTTTAATTAACAGCACAGCACAGGTGATACTTTTGTGAGATTTCATTCTGAGTTACAACAAGAGTTTAATCTCTCTCCATAACATGGAAATTTACAGCAAGTATTTTACTTCTACCTAAGTGTCCTGGATATGTAATACAGTCATGGTCCAAGTGCAATTTTGAATGTCACAGTAATATAATTAGTATATATTATATTGAAAGTTTAGCTTGTTTGTGTTTTAATATTCTAGGATTCAATGTAGCTTTCTTTGGCAATTAAAGTCACAACAGCAGTGGAAAGGTTTTGTGTCAGCCTGCCCTACCAATATAAGGAATCAGAGTATTCCACTCATTGTAGGAAAATACTATCTCTGTATAGCTTCTTCCTTCCTCTCAAATCTGAAACAAATATTTATCTGAATTACTATTGCTCTTGTCTTTCGAGAAGCATAGCTAAAAGTAGGATTAAGGACAGGTGGTTTTCCACAGAGTAGTGTCCTGGAAAAAGACTGCAAGTTCATACGTATTATTAACATTACTTCTGATCAAGGACAAGAAATAACACTGCTATTGCTTCAAGAATCCTGGTTTAATGGAAGAATATCTAGATGCATCCCCTGCATTCTGTATTCATAGGTCTTTGTGGTGTTTCAATAAATTTAATCTGAGTATATTTTTGGTAATGCTGCATGAAAGGTAAGAAAAGATCTTCTGTCTACACATGGTTCATACCCTTGCAAGAAGCCAGAATCTTTGAGAAATTGTGGGGGTATGTAGCAAATTTCTTTATGTATTAATTCAGTTTCCTCTGCCACAGATTCACTTGAGATACAAGACAGTTGGGCCCTACATTGTAACAGTCATTTCTTTTTGACAGCTCTGGGATAACCTGCAACAATTTAATCCTGATTTCTTTTTTCCCCACAGACTGCACAATTTGTGTTGTGATTTCAAGATTTCTACATTTTAAATCCAGAAATCACAAATTACAACTGAGAAAAGATTCTAAACTCTTATTTATTTCTGTAGATTTTGAATTTGTCATTCTCCATAAAGAAAATAAAGACAATAAATTATAATAAAATCTTCAGGGAAAGTATTGGTTTTTTGCAGGCCAGAGAAAGAGCTGAGCTATGACAAGTCTTTCAAGCTTGATTCCAAGTGTACTTCTAGAAGAAATGTCCTATTCTGCAGTGCAGAGTATGCTCTTGTCAATCTCACTATACAAATAAGACAATCATAATTAAAAGTGCAAGCACACAGGACTTCCTTCTGTCCTTTTATCTTCTGACATGTTTTCTTGCTTTTCAGGTCCAATTCTTATGTGTAGCCTCCAAACTTTTTTGACAATCAGGACACTGGGAAAAAAAACAACCCACCCCTGAGGTAGGTTTTGATCTACCTTAAAGTCTCAGAAAGTAGTTCTTATATATCCCATTTTTCTTTTCTTTTTGACATTTAAAAAAATATTATCTGACATATAAATAAATTATTACTTGTCTCCAGTGAGAAATGCTTTAGAGGCTAAGTAGGGTTGTGGGATTGATTGTCCTGAAGAACTGAACAATTCGATTCCAGAGACTCGTGGTAGGGGGAGAAAGAGCCTGTAATTGTTCTAAGCACCAGCTTAACAGATGTGTGCACAATAGGCAGAAAGGTTATTCTCAGCAGTTGCCCCCTTGCAGGAGAAGAAGGTCTGAAGAGAAGGTACTGTGCTACCCAACAGAAAGCCTGTGGCACACCCCATTAGCTCCACAATACAGTACTTGGTATCAAAGATCTCTGCTGTGAAAAAAAAAGAGCATCATACTGCAACCAGAAGATGAAAAGCAAAGGAAAATAAGAAAAAGAAATCAACCCTCCAAACCCCTAGCTAATTAAAAGCATTATTGAAAAATCTCAACAGAAACGATTGGTTGTATATATTACAACCATTGGTTCTATAACCAGCAGTAGTTAGTTGCTGCTCTGGGAACAAAAACATATTAGGAAATGGAACATCACACAGCTTTTATGAATGGTTTAGACTCTTTAAAGCTGCTTTTGTAACCAGAGTTTTCTAGCACCTCTATTTCTGCTTCCTATTGAGAGACCCACTTCTAACAACTGGTATTGCTGTTGGTGATCAATTTGTATGTGATGAACTAGCCCAGAATATAGGAAAAAGTGTTCAGATGTAGGGAATAAAGCAAGCACATGAAGAAACAAGTGCAGCCTGAATCCTGAAGCATACATAGCACCTACTCACACAGGACTTTTAAATCTATGGGTAATTTTTCAATTTCTAGAAAAGCAAGCCGCTTAGACAAGGAACAAATAGCTTCTAAAATATTTTTCTAGCATAGAATGTCAAATCCACAAACTAACATTTGGTCCACCTGAGACCAAATTCAGTGATAGATATTAAAGCTAGAAATGTGCAGAAAATGAACAGAAACCCTTAAGCTCCAAAGGCTCCCCAGGGACAGCGCACAGGCAGTGGGAGTCATAAATATGTGCTGATAGAGGCAGGGGACTGACATGATGCAAGACCTATACCTGCAGCAGTTAAATTCCATCTTGAAAAGAGAGCAGAAATACCCCTTACAGTGAGTAGACTCAACCACACTGCATGAGGAGGTGATTATGAAATGGTCCCTTCACCTACTGGTTACTGTGGTTTCTGGTAGCAATGGTAACTGCCTTCACTTTTTACTGAAGCAAAACCTGCTGCTTGCTGCTGTGGCTGCCTACAGCTTGACTACTGAAAGACACTTAGCCAAATATGCCTACTTAGAGGGAGCTGCATTTTAGCACTCATTCTTTTACTATGTATCTTTTCTTCAAAATGAACTTGAGATACAGTGAGTGTTGGCTCATTAAGAGACAAGTCTGCACGGCAACAACAATAACAACGAAAGTCCAAAAACAATGATTCCCTTTGCAACTACAGTGTCAAAACGCCCAAACCCATTATGTAGCAGAAATTGTATAAAATACAGTCAAAAACATAAAACCAGAGGGGAATAAAATACTGGGAGAGGAGACTACAAGGTAGTAGATTAAAAAGTTCTTGAAAAGAGAAAAAGAGTTAAATAACTCTCACTCCTAATAAACCTTCTGGTATGGATGTAGCCATTAGTAGGAATTTTTTTTTTACAGGAGGAAGCAAACTTTCAAATTTGCACTGCCAGTCCAGAGATCTGATAATCTGTAAGAATATGTTATTTTCTCTTAACCATGCTAGAATTTGGAGATAAATTCCCCTGCAGAAAAATGTATGTAACAAACTGCAGCTAGTTGTAACTTTACATTCTAAATGTCTCTGATTGACGGCAAGGGAACATCTCCCGTAACTGGAATACATTTTTTCCCTACTGAATAAGGTAATGTGTCCAAGATTTTCCCAACAGGAATTTGCAGGTGCATCATTATGTGACCAAGTTTTCATGACTGTTCAGTTCTGTTAGTCTCCCAATTACCTTATGCGAAGATCATCACTGGTCAGCAGCTCTGCAAATCTGGACCCCCATAGGTGACCACGTGTAGGCTAAGGAGTCTTAAGATTGAATTCTCCTTCTTTAGAAAATAACCTGTCTTCATCTTTCTATCTAAAATAGTCAGCTTACTATAAAGAAAAGGTACAGATCCCAGCTGTGCTGACTTAGCCAACCTGTAAGATAAACTGCTGGTTCAGTGTTTTTTATAATTCCATGGCCACACAGCAGGACAGCTGTTGCTGAATCATCTTCACCTTCCCAAATGAGCTGGTTTCAGAATGGAAGACACTGAAGATCTGCTCAGCTGCTGATAACCAAATTTGTCAGGAGCAGTCTTCACCATAGTTGAATAGTTATGGTAGCATGTGTTGAACTTTCACTCATGCTTCCAGGAGCTCTTAGGGATTTAATGCCTCCATGAAGTCCAGAACAAAACTCTGCTATAAAAACTTCAAAAACCCAGGCAAAGATTATATAGTTGTGGTGGTTTCACATTGATTGACATTTGGGAAAGGAGTAAAAAAAAAAAAAATCCCACTGAAGCGATTTCTTTAAGAGAAGCAGCTGTGCCTGATACAGGCCAATAGCTGGCCAGTTCTGAGAACCAACAACATTTTGCACCATTAAGAAATTAGATTTGTGTCTGTGAATTCCACATTTTAAAAATCACAACCCTGGGAGCTCTTTCTCTTTGCTTCTGGCCTCAAAAGGTAGCAGAGCTCTGGTGAGGCCGGCCCTGTTTCCCCATGGCCTGTGCGGCCTGGGGGAGGCCGGGCCCGACCCCAGCGGCTCCTGGGCAGGGGATGGAGGCTGTGGGACCCCAGTCCCAGGCTGGGCTGGGTCATGGCTGCTGACATCTCACCGACACTAAAGCACCCCTGCCCTGGCCTGCACAGACAGCTCCAGGCCGAGCCAGGACTGCCCACCCCTCCCAGCGGCTGCCGGCAGAGGGAAGGGCCCAGCGTGGCCTGAAGTCCAACACCGTGACTGCCGTGGCACTGGGTGAGATATTGACCCTTTCACTGCACAGATGAGACCTGCAGACCTTGTTCCTCTGCCCAGGGAGAGAAAAGGACAGAGTGACAACATGTAGAAAGACAACATGAAAACACCAAGGTCAGTAAAGAAAAGAGTCAAGCCCCAGATGGAAGGAGGATGAGGAGATGCAGAATGGGCTGAAATATTCTCTTGGTAGGGCCATGGAGATGGACAGTGATATACTGAAAGCTCTTCTTTAATTCATGAAAAAGAGTATGGGGGGATGAAGTATTCAAACTGTAGATCTGAGCAGAGGCATCCAACGATGAAGCCAAGCAGATGTTGGAGTAGCTGTGATCCCATGAGACGCTTGAACAGAGAGAAAGATGAGAGCTGATGAAGACCCTTTGCCCCAGGGAGAGAAGAAGACAACCTCTGTTCCCAGAGACTATCACAGAGACAGATGAAGAAAACCTTTGCCTCTGAACAACTCATCCTTAAAATAATACCCCATGAGTTCATGGCCCATGGACACACCTCTAGGAGGGCTGTGAAAATGAGAGGAATGTCACAATGCAGCATTTTTGCCTGGGCAGTTGCTATTCGTGGAAATGAAAAGCCATGAGAAAACTGTTTCTTGTGGAGAAGTCTCCATGGCATGACAAGAGAAAACTCCTCTCCCTACAAGAGCTGAAAGACTATTGTATAGCTGGTACTCCTTTTGCATCCCATGTTTTGTTACTACATGGTCAGTTGGGTAGGGGGAGGAATGGTGTTCTGGAGGTTTTATTATGATGTTTCTTATTCTTGTAGTCCTGTTAATAAAGTTGCTTTATACCTTTTAAGATTTAAGCCCTTCTCCTAATCAATATCTCACAGTAAGAAATGAGTAAGCGCCCTGGTGATTTTAGCCAGTGCTAAAACCCGCCACATTATTTGGTGCATTGGCCAGGAAACTCAAATTGGCAAATATAAACCACTACAATAGTCTTTTCTCTCTCAAAATAGGTTTAGACATTTGTTTTCTACTGTAACATATACACTTAAAGGTTTATGCAAAAGCATTTTCATAGGCACAGTATGTTTGTTCCTATTGTATGAACAATTTTGATATCTGAGATAAAGCCGAAGTCAAGGTAACACTACACCATATGGGCCCACTGCTCACCACTAGCTATCAAAATGCATAAAGATCAGTCTTTTGTGTTTTTAGGTCTGAAGAAAATAATGATGAAAGCAAATCAGGTCACATAACCTGGCCATCTTCTAAATGCTTTAATAAAGTCCTCCCAAATCTGTTCCACAAAATAAAACAACATTAAGGGTAAAAGGTAGACAAGTGCCATCCACCTGTTCACTTTTACTGAAGTCTCCTCCAGGTTTATCACTGTAACAATTAGCACACTAAAAAGCAATAGATATTTGTACTGGCAAAACCTGGCCACTAATGCTTTGGTGTTATTTATTAATTGCTAGTTTCTAGCTGCCATACACATTTTATGCACTAAAGAATCTCAATGAAAGAAACAAAACCCATGTAATGAGCTGAAAAAACCATGTTTTTGCTTTTATCCCTTTATTTCATTTGAATTCATATTTAATTCCAATGTTGAGTGTGATGACATTTGAAAAGCACTTTCTAACTTTAGCCTTACAAGTATTAATTATTACATAATCCTCAACAGGGCTACTTTGTAATTATACAGCTATGCTGGATTTCCTGATAAAATTTTCCTTACAAATGTCTCTTGCCCTGGAAAAAATATAAATAAATAAACTTGTGGATGGCTTACCAATGAGGCTGGTTGCCTACAGGTATGTTAGACCACTAAGGGTGCCTGAGGCTATGGCTGCTCTCATGGGAGGTATGGAAAAATTCTCTCCCCCAGTCTTAAACATTATTTTAACAATTCTGCCATTGTAGTAGACTGAGTGGTTGCACAGAGAGAAGCCAACTGCTTGCAGAGGCAGTAATGACCTCATAGCTGAGAAAAGATACAATTTTGTAAGCAAAAATTCTGCTAGAACTTAATTCACAAGCAAATAAAATTGTTTGTTTTCTCGTAACACTAGTTTTAACCCAGAACATACCATGCATATCAGATATATCTGAGTTGCAGCCATTCTGCCATTTCTTTTTTTGGCCTTTTGCAACAATACCACCTTATAATGCTTACCTACAAAAAAAAACAGTATGCAGCAACACTGTTCCACAGTAAGTAACCTAAGCTATACTCAAATGGGTTAATAACTGAGATATGAATTTAAAATGCACTTTTCATTATTTACTTACTTAGATGGATTGTCAATAAGAAACAGATCTGACTGAATCCTGTTAGCCTGACATTTCCAGTAAACGCTGCTTATGTGGCAAGCTGAAATGCTTTAGTGGGACAAATCCTGCCCAGAGTAGCTACTGGCAATGTAGAGGCTTTCTACTCTATCCTTTGCTCTGGAAAAAACACAGCTTTCTCTCATTACCAGCAAAGGGACAGCATAGTGAATAGTAATTGGCTGATTTTCAAGCACTGAAAACTGAATCCTACCTGCTTTGAGCTAGCCAGTCAGCCAGCCCTGCTGCCTGCACACTGCTATATGTGAAAATTGGCTTTCACAAAATGAAATGTTCAAAGTGCTTTCAAGTCTCATTAGCTTTCAACAAGGCTTAGATTACTAAGTGACTGTGGAGCATGTGGAAATTTTATGTGTAGCTCCCACAAGACTGACCAGTGCTCTGGCTGGCTTTCTATACCACCTACTCCTATATTTAAAGAGTCAGCACTAGACCTCTTACAGGAAGAAGAATAGGAGAAGATTGACTTGTAAATTCTCCATCTCTTTCCAAAAATAAAAAGAAAACAAAAACATTGCTATTTACAATGTACAGTAGTGGGGAGCCAGAGTCCCACTGTTTCATGAAATAATGCAAGTGTTTCACAGATATTTAAAATAAAAAACCCCCTCCATTCTGAATTCCCAGTTTAATATAGAGATACTTAAAAATATTATCCTTTGAGCAATGATAAAACTGATTACTCCAGGGATTTTTTCCTTTAAAATTGCTCATTTCATAAAACTAGATAATCAGTTTGAAAATGCCTATTCTCTAAGCATATGTATATTCACATACACATCAACTGTTGGCTAGAGCTGGATCATTTCTCTTGCTGGCATTTCCTCTCATCCTTTTTTGAAACGATTCTGTGGCTAGTCAGATGGAGGAATGTGGTATTTATTCTCTGGAATATCATATGGCATTTTCTTTTCTTTATTGATACAGATCTAACTGGGCTGGAACAGTGCCCATCTCAATTATTTTGCCTGCATTATGGTACTGTCTAGAAATCCCAGTCTGGGACTGGAGCTCCACTGCAGCAGAAGTGCATTACATATGAAATGCCCATGAATACACAAAAGATGTTCATGCCTCCCACAGTCATAAGCCAAACACACCTTGAAAGACAACAGAAGCAAGGTAGGATTTGAATGAACTGAACAATCTTGGTAAAATGCACAGCAACCACAACATGACAGCTTCTACCATTCCTGAATACCTGCTCCTGCTCCATGTTAGTATTTCCACCATTTTCAGAAACAAGTCATTGCTGAATGTTTTTCAAAGGCTGTGACCACACTTTATTTCTGCACTCTTGACAGGTGCTATTTAAGACATTTTTATACCGCTACAGCTAATGCTGCCAGCTAAGTTTCAATATAATAAAGTGTTACACACTTATTGATTGACATTTCTCCATGGCTGGATTTCCAATACTAGTTCAGTTTGTTCTATTTGAACAAAATAAAATGAAAATGTCATATGGTTTCCCAAAGAATAAATAGTACATTTCCACAACACCTTTTGACTACCCACAGAAGTACTGCAGACTGGTAACAGAGGAACTGGCAGCAACAGAAATTGTCCAGATTTAAACAGTTAGCCTGAGATGAGACAAAGCTGAATGCAATAAAAGTGGTGTACATAGTACTACTGTCCACATATGCACCCTTATGCCACTCAAGAAAGTGGCTTTTTCTGATCTTAACTGCAGGAAACTAAACTAAAATAAAACAACATCAAAACAGTGTAGTTTGTAGTTTAATGTTGTTTGTCCAGTCTAACCAAAGAACCTTTCTTTCATATAATTTGTTTGCCCCACAGAAGAGATGTTAAATGGTCTGTTCCTCTCATTAACATTCTCTCAGACTGTGCAAATCTAGTATCTTCCAAATTCTGAATTATATGTAGCACGCTCGGGGGTTAGGAATTCCCTAGAGAGGGCTATGTGGGATACCTGAATAATGCCAGAGCCTTGAATCTTTACCTTGCAGCTTTTAAGACAGCACTGCTAGACTTGGAGAGAGTGTGCCTCAGTTTCTTCTATGAAACAGGAAAAGCTTTGAATAATGTAATTGTAACTAGAGGCCTTGATGTATTTTCCCAGAGTGTACTGGCTACAGAGAAGTAGGTCTCACTCATGGACCTTCTTTCTCTCTATGTACTACAGATATTTTAATTGCTTTATTACAGTCAAGCATGTTAGAAGAATGATAGGTGACCCATCTGGGAACCTGAGATACAAGTATGAGCACATTCAGATGGAACAGCAACGAGAGGTATTGGCCTTCTGCCTGAGGTCACAGCTCTGACTGAAGGGTTATTCCAGGAGGCTTGAGACCATGGTGCAAACCTGAGCTGTCTTTGTGAAAGCAGTCCAACACAAAGCTTCAGTTGCTGAATCAGTGTTTTCCACTAAGAAAGATGTTTTTGTCTCTAATTTGTGCATTCTTCTCAATAAGCGTGATTTGCATCATGGAAATATGAATACCTATTAATCACTCATTCTAAATAGCTCATCTGAGCTTGGAAAGACAAACACATACAGATTTATTTTTTTTTGTAAAAAAACATGCTGCATCTAACATTTCCAAAGCAAAAATCTTAAGTAATTGACTTCTTGGACTAGGTTCTTCATATCAACTTGTAATGCAGAATCAATTTTGATGATGGATGAGAAGTTTAAGATCATTTTATTCCCTTCAGCAGAAGGTTCCTTAGGGAATGGACAAAAGAACCTAATTAGTCTTTTGCGTTTCTACTTTCTATTTCCATGTTGAGTCAATCATAAGCATCAGATTGTAATAAAATCATCACTATTCTCTAGCTCAAAAATATGAGTTCATTTTGGCTACTTGTTTCTTTTCTTTTTCCCCAAGGACCTTATTGTGAAGGAATGTTGCTCATGCATGTGAGTAGGATATTCAGATGCTCTATTTTTTAAACTTGTACTGGGAGTTTAAGTGCATTAACATGAACACTTTACCTAGATGAACAAACAAGATGATTTAGTCTACATTAAAGCATAAGTAAAAATGCTAGAAAAAACTTCTGTCATAGTTTATCATCCTGATAAGTATCTCATGAGTGAGATATATCACTCACAGTATATTTTTATATTTAAGGGTAGAGAACATTTGTACATTTATTTCTTCCTCTCATAGATAGTCAGTATCAAAAAATTATTATTTTTTGACATAGATCAAGCTATGTACAAAAGTCATAAAAAATAAATGTCTATTGGATATTTTTCTTTTCAATGTCAAGATAATTACGATTAAAAATCAAATCTGCGTAACCAAAAACTCAGCACTATTATTTGTTGTTATTTTTGGGGGTCCACCTGGTTATTTTCAAGTAGGAAAGGGGAATTTTAATGATTTAATTCTGGTTTTTCATTATATTTTATGGGAGACTGCAGTATTTGATACACACTGTAAACAAGGAATGCTATTCTAACATGCCAAGTGTATTTGTGCTTGGTATAGACACAATACATGAACATGCTTACAACAGAATGAGATTTAGAAGCAGCAGCGGGAATCTCTACAGTCTTCATCTGAATAGGCAACTGCATTCAAGAACACAGAAGGATAGGGAAAGAAATTAATCCAATAAACCTGTATCTCTTCTTGTTTTCAAAGGCAGTGCTTCAAAATCACCCAGACTGGTATGAGCATTTGGTGGCCGTATCAATGTAGCGTTTTCAGTTGCCACCAAAATCATTTGGTGATATCAAAAAATGGTATATCAATATAAGAGAGAAAAGATAACAGACTTCCAAGATTTGGATATGGTCGTAAGACAGAAACAAAAAACAAACCAAAACAACCAACCAAAAAATACACAAACAAAAAACCCAACCCCCCAAAAAACCCAAACCACCCAAAACTGGCAAAAAAACCCAAAAAACCCAGTATTGTTTCTTGATATATTTGTTTCTAAAATACATTCTGCTTTGTAAATTTGCTACACTCCATTTTTTTTTTTTTAATCTAGCAGATGAGAAGACCAAAAGCCTTCTTTCTCCAGACTGCTGAAGAAGACCATCTGGTAAATAAACTTCACAGGAAAAAAAGACGCTTTCAATATGTGATTTTTCTGACAAACTGCATTTCTCTACCTTTTCTGCTTTGGTACTAGGCTTCACTGATTAACAGGTGTGTTAATAGGTCTCTCTCAAGGGTGCTAGGTACCCTCCCCATCAAGCCAAATTTATGAATGATTTTTTGTCAAAGATGGAAAACTCCTCATCACACATCAGCTTTTCATAATTTGCCTTCCTCTAAATTACAGACATGCAGGTGAAATTGTACAGCTGATGCTGCATACATCTTCCTTGAACAAAAAGTAGATTCTACAGCATAATAAAGGCAATTAGTAGTCTGAGCAACACTAATACATGGTCACCTTTATAATCTTTTCTGCAAGTGTTTGGTTCACAAAGATGGTGTGCCTAGCTCTTGAGTTTCAGAAAGATGACAATTTCCCTATTTGTAGAATATATTTTAAGTTACATATTTTTAAAGAGGACAAGTATATTACTTTTCACACAATCTTCTATGTTCTACATTACAACCAAGAAACATTTCCTTTTCCCTTATTTACCTCTAATTATTTACTGCAGACTTTCATTTTTCTTACTTCTTTATTCTGATAGGCAAAGATCTGTTGTAACTTTTCTAGTCTGATTTTCCTAACACAGAAATCAAACCAAGATCTTGTCTTTGAGACAGAGATCTATATATGCTCTCAAGTCCTTTATGTCTGATTTACTGAGGCTCAGTCTGTGTGGGGAAAAGGATAGGAAGAATTTTTTTTCTTCCTCTGTGGCTTTGACAATGGACTACAGAAAAATCATGATTTTCTCAAACTTGGTTCACAAGCCACATTGACAGGCAAGGGAAAGAACAGCCTGCATGAGATTTTGGAATTTATACTGGCAAATAAATACTAAATAAATACTTATTTATATAATATCTAGAATTTGCTTGTACTTTCAGAGAATTTCCTAAAGTATATGAAAGGTGGGCATGTATTACATACAAAATGTAGCCATATATGTGAAAAATCCAAGTGCTTTCACCTAGCAATTAACAGTTTTCTAAGACTGCTCCCGTTTCACTTGCACATCTGTACACAAAGATCCAGGGAAATTAAACACTGCAAGGAAGCCTAAGTCAACTTTGTATCAGAAAACCATGTTAGCTCTGCATTTACAGCCTTCCACCTGAATGGAGTGTCTCATTCCTTGCACAAACAAAACTACCATACAGCTGATTATGACAAAGACAGAAAAATACAGAAATCATGAAAATGGTGAAAGACAGATGTTCTGAGACTTATCATTAAACCCTTCCATTAAAATGAAGAGGCAGAGAGAAACTCTGGTATTCTCATTTACCATAAAGTGGTAACTTGTAAAAAGAATTGACTTTGATGACTACTAGTTTTTAGTATACACTGTTTCTTTCTGTCCTCAACACCAGTAAAACACCAATTTTTAACAGATACTCAAACATAAAAGTTATCACAAGTCTTTGGTGGGTAATGGTAGCAAGTGAGCTAAGGTGAATTTACCATATGGCTTCAAAATATAACCTGCAGATGTCACTTTCACATGTAAAGGGTCTATTACTTCTGTACATGTCTAGGCAGGGGCAAAAAGTAACTTCTGTGTCATCCGTCACTGCTATCGCAAAATAGGTGAACTTGGTTCTATAAAGCCTCACCTTTTCATAGGGCTTAGAATGGGCTCATCTCTCTGAGTGAAGACAGATAGCTTCAACCATCTTTTCAATATTTTGAATATTAAAAAGTAAAGAACAGCATCAAACACAGTTGGATCTTCAAGATTAGCACCGGTACACAGAATTCAATCACTTTGCATATATATTAGGAAAACAGCCTGGCTGTTTTCAGTCCCACATCCTGCAAAAAATAACAGCATCTATGAAACTGAGAAACTGTGGACAACTATTTTGCCTTGCTGTTATTCAATTCTCCCTGAAGTAATTCCACATGGTAATATTCATCTGGAGACTAAAACCATAGAAGCAAAAGTTTCTTTGAAAAGAGAAGTATGGAGCTTCCACACTGCTGTAGTTGTGACATAAAAACAAAAAAACATGCCAAGGAAGTTAAGAATATTGTTATTCAATGCACTATTTCTGCTTCAGATGCCTAAAAGGGAAGTTTCAGTTTGAAAGAAAACGTGTTTTTGTTTCTGAAAACCCTTATTAAAATGTTCACACAGCACAGAGTTGTGCGTGGAAGAAAGACAAGTATTTTGCAGAAAAGAGGAGGAATATGAAAGGGGTTATTAGAGAGGCAAGTTTATGCTGTTGGTAGTGAAGACTGTAAACATTTTCCTTTTAAATATTTATTTTCAAAAGTTTCTAACTTATACCTAAAAAAAACTTCTCCTGATTGAAACTTGACTTGATGTCTGTCTCCATAATAAGCATATCAGAAAGCAATTTTGCATCTGCTTTACAACTGGACAGAGTAAAAAAAGAGGTTGAAAGGCTACACTGCACCATTGTATCTAAAATAATTTTATTTTGAAGAGTAACTTTTTACAGTCATTAAGATATGCTCTGAAGTATTTCCACAAAATATCTCAGATCTGGCTGTTCTGCATGCTGCAGCAAGCAGAGACAATCTGAACTGTGGGGAGTATTCAAAAGTCTGAGATGCACAAAAGAACATACTTTATATATAAAGACATGCAGGCTGCCTGTGAGTTATCTGCTGTTTCACACATGACTGACCTGCCTGAAAACCAGCCCTGGTGGAAATGGCCATGAGTGATGCTATAGAACTGTGTTAACATTCATTTGTCACTCATCATTTACAGCTGCTGGTGCTGTGGAAGAGGAAACATCCAAAATCCATGACAGAGACTCACTAAAAGAATCTACAACATAGCTCAGTAAACTACCTGAGCTTCAGGAGACACAGAATGAATAAATACAAACCAAATTATTTTTTTCCTGCTCAGTAATCAAGATGAGACATGCTAGATCAGAAATCATACAGCAGTCAGAACATCCAGCACTGTGTGTGAGGATAAGCACTCTACAGCTATTCAACCTAATGCTCTTACAGAAGGACCAGGTTAAAATTCATTGATTACTTAACTCCTGCAAAAAAATAACCCTTAGCTGCCAGTAAATTGAACAGATCATACAGCTCAATATTCTCCTATAAAAAGAATTATATCCATGGGAACAAGGGATATATAAAGCAAAATAACAAGTTTTAAATTGCACCAGCTGGTTGGTTCTGCATGACCCAATATACTGGCTTTTGACAAGGGATTCTTTTTAATCATGGTGACTCAGGTGCGGATCCCATCTGTTGATGTCAATTACAGCAGATCACCAAAAGTCTTTATTAGCTGTAAATTCAGTCTACCACTCACATTATCCTTATCACATAAAGGAAAATTGATATTAATTTAGTAATTGAAATTGCACACTCTGAATGCATTACTCTTAAAAGCTGAAGTAAAATATTTTTTGTTTTTTAGTTGAGAAAGCCTCCATTAAAAAATTATTTTAAAAAACGTTTCCACCCCTAATTCAAAGTAGCAGCAGGATACTAAGAATGCCAAGGTGGAAAGCTACCAGTCTGCATGTCAGACTCTGGTTAGTATGGAAGACAGTAACACTTCAATAAACAGGTGATTAGGCAACTCCCAGCTCTGTTAAAAGCAGATTGGTACTCTATTACAAACTGATTAAATTTGCCACTTCTTCACTTCAAACAATTATATTTGCTCATTAACACTTGATATGTTGAATGCAGCTTAAGAACATAGGAAAATTAAATATCAATCATTCTAACTCCTCAGAGATTTAAAACTGACTCACATAATGATATTTTCCTTCAAAGAACAATAGGCATGTGCACCTGTGAAAGCTGCTGTGGAGGAGAAAAGGGAGAATGGAAAAAGTTATTTAAAGACTGATGAAAGTAGGAATCAAGGGAATTAAACATGCAGCTTAACTGTTGTGCTGCCCTGATGTGTTGGTACATATCTGATCAAAGTGAGTTCTAAAACAGAGCATGAACATCGCTGGCCACAGGGCAAACTGTGGCACATGAACATGCTTCTTA
This sequence comes from Parus major, assembly GCF_001522545.3. Lineage (NCBI taxonomy): Eukaryota > Metazoa > Chordata > Aves > Passeriformes > Paridae > Parus > Parus major. The sequence goes on from NC_031769.1 coordinate 100,719,180, forward strand.
GTAAGGCTGACATAGAATAGAATCATAGAATATCCTGGGACCCACAAGGATCATCAAGTCCAACTCCTGGCCCTGCATACACCAGTCCAAGAATCCCACCATACACCTGAAAGGACTGCCCAAATGCTCCTTGAATTCTGGCAAGCTTGGTGTTGTGACCACTGGAACAAATGGAGGCACAGTCCGATAGGAAACAAATGTGTTTCTTTCACAGTTAATATAATATAGAGTCCTAAAGAAGTTCTGGAGATTATTCCCAGTTACTTTACCACCTTTGCAAAAGATGGAGACTACATCTTACTGGAAGTGTGCTTTGTCAGGAAGCTGGGATACTGGAGAGTAACGCTAACTAGTCTTTAAGAAACTGCATCTAGCAGGATGTTGCAGAGAACCATAAAAAACAGAAGAGTATTTTTAACCCTATTCTGATGATAGGAAAGCTGAGATAGAGGAAGAAAAAGGAAGTTGCTCGTGATTCTTCATCAGGCCACAGACAGAACCAGATAGAATACACAAATTTTGGAGATCAGTGTTCTTCATTCCTACAAACTAGAGGTATGAAGGTGCTTTCCAACTGGCCTTAAAAAGTAAGTTGTTAAAGATGTAAACCACAAAAAACATCACAGCCAGATAATTCTGAGCTTGTTGTAAATTGTATGCTTATTTTTAAATTAATTTTATATTCTTCAGAGAATCTGTTTCCTACTCACTACACCATTGGAGGAAGGGGTTAGGCATCCCCATGTGCACTTAGCTGCAGTTATACAGAAGACATTGATGTGACCCACCCCCAAAACTGATAGCTGCAACAGTCATATATCTTTTACACCTTGGAAGAACATTAGTTTCTACTCTTATTCTCTTTCTTGACTAAGTACTTCTTGACACCATACAAGGAAAAAAACATGGCAAAGAAACTGTTGGGACTTGCTGGTGGATCTGGAAAACAGACCTTCAGCACATTATTCATATGTAATTATGTACTTGGTTTTAGGACCTGAAAGTATAAAACTTCAAGCTTGGTATTTCCTATTCAAGTATTATGATGATTGTGATAAAAATTATGATAAATTGTAACAAACATTGTGATAAAACAGTACTTAAACTTGCTTTAGATGGGGGCCTATGAGAAATGTATCTGGCAGATCTTCTGGTGTACTTCCTGATGAAAACTTATTGAAAACTACAAATTAAAGGCCAACTGTTTATCTTTTTAGTTTAGGTTTCAACTAATAGTGAAAAACACCACTAGGTAAATGTTAAATGGAACAAACAATTTCTTTTTTTAAGAGGAGGGTGGAAAAGTCCAAAAGGAATAAATCAAATGCTGCACTTTTGTTCCTGTCTTCCTATCTGGCTGAAAACATGACACTGGGTTGTCTGTAGAGACTGTGGACTAAGGAACATGGTGGATGGGTAGCAGAAGTGGAAGAGGAAGTACATTTACATGGCTCAGATTCTGAGACCACAAATTCTGAAAGTATGAAACTCTGGTCTAAAAATGTAATGTTGACGCTAGTGAAGTGGTTCTGGAAATAACATCTGTATCCTGCCCCACTGTCATCTGACATGAAGCAGCACCACATTTGAGACTGTGGAGAGCTAAGGTACAGCAAGGCAGAGATAGGAAACCTCCCACTGGTTTAAGTGGGGATTGGAGGCAGCAGACTCTGGGGCATTTAAGAAACTACTTAAATCATAGCAAAATGCCTTATTTGACATGGTCAGCATTTTATTTGCTTTAATAAAAAAACATTAAAAGGTATGTGACCTCTAAATCCAACACATGTTAAGACTATTCTAAACATATTATACTCAGTACTCTAGCTGAGTCTCTTAAAAGGCTGAAATAACATCTGTGGGTGGAGCTCAGCTTTTTCAGCTTTCAAATGCAGGAAGCTCTGTCAGAGTCTACCTATTACAAAAAAGATTCCCTCCAAGCAGTGGAGGAGAAATCAAATTTTTACACATGCTATCTGAGCATAGGCAGGAGATTGGCATATTGTTCAATATTGTGACTTAAGTAGTCACAGAAGACTCATTCTTTCCATTTGTTCCAGCTCTGAACTTGACCAAAATAATAAATAAGGACTGCATCAGAACGCAAAAATTATGTCTTTGAAGACAAGTACAAATTGAAAATTAATTTGTGTGTTGATAAAAGAATAGGCTCTTTTTCTCGAGCAAGCTTCTAAATGATGGCCTGTAAAACTGTCTCTTTAGAACCCTGTGCTGAATCCTCCTGCCTGTGATTAAATGTCTTTTAGTCCTCTACCAAAACTTGCTGTAGAGTTTTGTATTTTAAGGACCTGGAACCCAGTTATCACTGAACAGTTAAGAGAACATGCATTTTCATGACACTGCTTTGAACAGGTACAAAACATTTCTACCATGACTCATCTCTTTTTTGATGAGTAACATAATGCTGAGTAACTTCTTTGAAAAAGGATACATTTTTCTTTCTTACTTAAAACCTATTTTAACACAAAGGTAAAGGACAGCTTACTTGAAATACCTGAAAATTCAGTAATAATTCAGTTTCCTCACTTCTACCTAAGCGATTGAGCGGACTCTACTCTGGATATTGACTGTGGCAAGAATGCATGTTAGAGAGAATAAACTTCAATCCAAGTACCAAAACCTTTTAGCCTCACATAACTGGAAGGAAAGGGTGATAAACTTACCTTGTGTAGCAATGTAGTGATTTGGTCTATGATAACCCTAGAGTAAATTGAAAGGAAAAAAAAAATCAGCAATTTGCACCTTGGCTATGTTCCTACGAGTGAAACTTCATTTAGGGTAGTATTCAGTAAATGTCACAACAGTACAAATAATGCATTAGATGCCAAAGTTCTTTTCAGCTGGGGAGGGGTAAGTGAGAAGGGAAACAAAAGCAAGTGTGTTTTCTGTAAAATACTTAAGTTGCAGCCTTTACATTAGGGGCCAGAAATAATATGTTCTTTCAGTCCCTTGTTGGCTCTGCTGGAAATGAACGGCATGAAATCCTCTCTAGCTCTTGCAGTAAATGGCATCAGGTACTCATGGAGTCTGAGATATACCTTCACCTATTGCTGTTGACTGCAAAACCTATCCCTTTTTTAACAGCTAAAAAAAGTCAGATTTGCATTCAGCCTGGGGAAGTCAGGAGGCCTATGGTGATTTGTTTATGTTTTATTTCTCAACAGTAAAAAGGAGGGTAAGTTCTTTGATTAAATCATTTGGTATGATCATACTTTTTCAAGAAAAATATAATACAACTCTGATGACAAGAGCGGCTTAATCACAAGTTGGCCAAGCAATAAAAACCAATACTCTATGCATTCTTTGCAACATGGAACAGGTTGCCAAAATGTAATCATAGAATTTTTATATTATTTGAATTTCTGATGTGATGGGAGTATCACCAAATGTTCAGATCATGCACCAGTATGCTGATCAATTCAGTTGTAGGAGTCTTAATATTTGAATAATGGTTATGATGCATTGTCAGTGATCAGCAGGAAGAACTTAAGGCTGTAGCATGTATGCCATTGCAATTTCTTTGTGAAAGAGCAAGGGGAAATGCAGTGATACGAGGTGGGAAAGAATCAAAACAACTGAAGATACTTTGAATATTACAGAAAGAATAATGTGAATTACAGAATTGATTTCTTTATATGACATAGAAGCAAAATTTGGAAGTCTCTGAATTGATAAGTGTTCAGGGAGCTCCAGAGTGGGCTTTTTTTTCCTGCTGTGTGTTACCTAATCCTTACTGCCTTAGTGGGATCAAGCATTTCCATTTCCCAGTCAAAAAAAGCATGGGAAGAAATACATCATAACCATTGTGTCTATGATTATGTCATTCCCTTATTAACATGTTATACTGACAGCATGACAACTCTAGTAATAACTGCATGCAAGAGCAAAATTAAAGCTGTTTCTTTAGCAGAAAAAACAGTGTTTCCAATGGAAATCAGACTAGCAAAATTATAAACAAACATGCTGTGTTTTGTGGCAGAGTTGTCTTTGGAGGATACCTGCAATCCTCCAACCTTTGCAAAGAAGCCATCTGCTGAGGATGAGGAAAAGACTTTTTTTGTTCTCAGGCATTGTTTCTTCTAGGGCCACATTCCCTCCATCCTTTTGTACTCCATGAAGTACATAAAGACCATAAAGTACTACATAAAGTAACTTTTTTGCAAAAGCAAAAAAAGGTTTCTGTGCAGATATCTATCAGCATTTTATATGAGACTGTATGATCCGAATCTTTATTTCTCATATCTCATAATATTTTAGAATAAGATCCAAATGTGACACAAGAACATACTGCTAGCCTAAAATGAGAACAATCCTGAACATTGGAGTAAATGTGAAAGTGAATTCAAATCTAAGTCCCAGTGTGAACTCACCTTTCATAACAGATTATTCCCTTGAGAAATTAGTGTGGTGTCTAACTAAATGTATTTGTGTATGTGCCTTCACTGCTTGGTGACTGTGTTATTCTTTCAAACAGCAAGGGACTAAGCAGAAATCTGAGGTTAGTTTAATGATCCTTGAATATTCTTATAAACATCAGTAAGAAGAGATATCTTCAGAAAGTTCCTTCAGACTCCATATTATTGCAACTGAAGTACTTGTACAGCTTTAGTTCCTATACATTCTGAGAAAAAACATCTCTTACATTCCTGTTTCATGCTAGTAATTAAATTTGAACTGCAAAATCTGACACCATTTTTCAAAGATGTAACGACAGAACAAGGAATCTTTAGCAGGCACAGTTTCCTATGAAGTAATACTTGTTTTACTTAGCCTAACATCCAGCACTCCATGTGAACAGCAAAACTACTAACTTTGCTATCCACAGACTTCTGGCTTTAGATAAATAATATTGGCTTTTTAATGATTTTCAATTCTACTTTTGAGCTCATTCTTTCAACCAAAAACACCTTGTCTCTTAAAGAATTTATTCTAATGTAAAACATTAAGTTAACATGATGCAGAATGAACAAAGAAGCCACTTTCAATAATTAAACAGCCTACATATTTAATGAAATGTCTTGCTTGCATTAGAAATACTGGTTAACAGCTGCAGAATATACTTTGAAGGCGACTTAAAAGTGCAGAGATGACAAGAGACTGCAAATCTCTGCATTAGGCATTACGGAGTTTTGTCACATTAATATGCAAACAGCTTTCTTTTAAATGTGGAATGATGCCAAGCTGTTGACAGAAAGTGAAAATAACATTTTGCTAGCCCATATAAGCACCAGCAGGAAAAGTAGCCATACAGTGTTCCTGGCAAGGTTTCAGTCTAGTGGCAGTTGGAGGAAATGACTCATTTAATTTACTGATTGACAAACCTTTGAGGCTTTTTTCTTCCTTTAGTGAACACCTAGCTTCCAAAGATAGCACTCTCCAGTGCTAAACAATGTTAGCAGCTGTTATTAGTTGTGGTATCTACTACAAATCGTGAATAATGTGAGAATAATTAGAGTTCCCTCTTTGACTGAGAATAGCATTAAGCTCGTTGACTACATCAGGATACGCACATCGATATAATTCCCATTGATGTAATCGGAACTTGTTTCTCCTTCAATAGGCTGCAATCTCACTCGAGAATGATCATCTGAAAAGGGAACAATGGAGAGGAAAAAAAAGTAATTAAAAACATATTCAGTAACATAGGCTTAATCAAAATATTCCTTTATAGCCAAACAAAAACCTTAGCAATTACAAGTTCATGCTTATTTTGTTGGACATGAAAACTGTATCTATATTTAATTCTCATTTCAGTCATTCAGAGGCTTTCCAAATCCACTGTTTTTCAGTATAAATTTCTTAAATCTTATAATGTGAAACCCATTAGCTTTATGATTTTTGCCTTGACTGCCACTGCTTTTGTCAATAAAATAACATTAAGTTGTCAAAAAGGCTTATTCATTTGGAAATGCTTCTGCCAGTACTCAGAAGAAGCTGAAGCCATTCAAGACATACTGCCACCTCAGAGTTTTTGGAGGAAACTCATTATCCTTTTAGTAAGACAGAAAGCAAAACAAAGTAATGGCAAAACTCAAGCAGTAAGACAACGGCTTTGCCACTGAATTTTGTTCCACTGTGGTCATCTGTATCTGTTCAGGACTGTGAAAGCACTTCCAGCTCCATTTTCTAAATTCCAGTCCAAAACACTATGGCATGAATTCATCTTATGACAGCTGCCTCTTCTTCTCTATGATACAGCAACACTGCTAGAGGCTAGTTCCCACCCTGCACAAGAATATCTGTAGGCTGACAGGGCTCCTTCTCCTCGGAGACTTTGTAAGCCCTCTTGACTCTCTTAGTTCAAAAGCAACTACAAACAATGTTCTATTCAGAATGCTGCACAAGTTGTAGACAAAACAATTTGAGGGTAGGATCTCAAGGATGGAGAGATGGTAAGCAGACACTTTACTGCTGCTTTGTTTATGAGGTACTGCTAATTAGGTACCTATGTATTATTGTTTTGCTGCCTGCCTGCTGAGCTAGTATTACTTGCAGCTGATGATAGACCTTCATGACTTTATGAAGTTTTTGGTTTATGGTCATTATTTGGTTGTAAATGTAAATAATCATTAAAACACCCCAAACTTGCCACCCATGCTCTGAACAGCTATTTCTGAAGCTTTAAAATTCCTAAAAGATTAATAAATGAAAGAATATGAAGCAGCTTAAAAACCTAACTTCATTAAAAGTAGCATAATTTTGGCCTACATTATGGTGGAGGAGGAACAGGGCAAGTGCTTCTTAAAATAACATTGTTTTAGAATGACAAGTCAAGAGAGAAACTGGTCAAGGTAAATTCTTTATCTCTTCCTCTTATGCTCCAAGTCTTAGGAAATAGAAATTTTAGCACCTCATTTATTTCCTCGGGATTCCCTTGGGAGAGAGAAAGGGCATGCTACAACCCCAAACACAGTAAATCAGAATGAATTAGAATTCCATCTTCAGGTTCCACAGGCCTTACACTGCTGTTTTCTTGGAATAATTTCACTCAACAGTCATCAAGAATGAGGTTTTCAAACATGCTTGAATATTTGAATCAGTTATGTTAATCAGGTCAGCCTTTTCAGCCTCTTTACTCACTTTTCCAAGAATAAAAATTTATAGAGCTGTGACTTTCCATATGTAACCCCTGCTTGTCTGACTCTACCAAGCTATGCTTATCCAAGTGCTTTGCTATTCTATGCTTAATTAAGCTATTTATCAGTTTCTTCAGAACAGACGTTCAGCTCACAGGACCTTATTATTAAAAATCCATCTCACTAAAGAAAGATACTAAGGAACTTTCTCAGCTCCAGCCATGGCTGCTGCTTTTACTGTCTGGGGACCTGATTTAACTTCTGCTAAAGTCAGCAGACTCAGAAGTCAAGCTTGCTTGGACTCATGGCATATCTTCATCCATATTTTTATGATTTCCCACATCATTGCTTCATAGGCATTCTCATCAGGAAAACTCAGGCTAGTAAAGATCTACACTTTTGCATTCCTTGAATTAGAGAAGGCAGGGTTCACTTGTCTAAGCACAAAACATCTCATGGTACTTTATGCAGCAACCAGGATATACTGCCTAGCTTTCAGCTGGCACTCTGGAATAACACATCTCTCTTACGTACTGTGCCACATTCACTGGCCTTGCACGGATGTCCCAGGTCACCTGAAATGGCACCATGTGACTATATTTAGGTAACTGAGACCCTGTTTGATCACTGGACTAGAAATGAGCTCCATATTGGACAAAATAAGCTTAGATTTCCCTCTAAGAAACATCTTTAGAATGTAACTTCCTGTTATTTGACTGATCTATACAATTGAAAAATATGCAGTATCTTTTCTTTACATTTCCATTATTTTGTTATTTCTCCTGCAATAACTCTTGCTTTGGATTAAGCAAAATAAATAAGTTACTTCATACCTATATCTTCATTTCATCTCTTTCCCTTTTTTCTTCCTGTGAATCTTTTTTAGCACTACATTCTCAGCTAAGTTTCTGGGAATTCTGGGGGTAATGAACTGTCCAATACCCATTTATTTGCAGTGGAACTGGAGTGACTCCCTTTTTTATTGCTTGGAGAACTCAAGTTAACTCCTTACTGCATGGCAACACTTGTTAAATTGAAAAAAGATACTTATGTCAACACAAAGAAATGTTACTGTGTCTGGGCTGTGCTTATGTCAAGCAGATTTAAAACTAAGTGGTACACAAGCCATATTCTTCAACATGTGTTGATTCTTAAATAGTCTCTAGGTTAACTGTCTATATTTTAAGGTATTTTTTTCCTTTATACTTCAGTTTCTCTTGACAATTTCTGTAGCTTTAAAATACTCTTTTTTCCATCTCATTGTTATTTTGATACCCTTCCATTAAGAGATCTAATTTAACTTTCCACTGATCACTTAAGCTTTTAAAATTATTTATCTTAGAATAAATTTGCCTTTGTAGAATATGGTAGTAGAAAATGAATGTAAGCATTTTATTCTCTCTCACCTCGTGTTACCTAGAACATGTATATGCCAGCCTGCAGACTGTCATCTTTAACAAGCCCCTTGAGCACCTGGTTGATTAGCATGCCTAGCCAATGACCCTTTCTTGGGACGTGCATTCCCAATTCTCTGCAAATCAAACCTTTTATAAATGTCTCACCTAAAATCTTTAGCTGCTTTTAAAAGCTGTGATCAATACTCTCTTCTCGTTTAGTCAATATTGAGTTAGGTAAAAATAAATACAGAACCCCTCCCATTCCCTCAAGATCTTTCATGAGGAAAAATGAATAAATTTTACCAAAATCCATGCCGAACCCCACACAGTTATGTCAGAAACATAAATTTTCTTAGGTGATGAAAGATTCATTTAGCAGGTTCGTGTTGCGTTTAGTTTCTAATGAGAAACCATGAAGGTTTTTTTGCTCAGTAAAGAAAGAACACATTTTCTGTTGGTACTGGACTGTGATCATGATTCAATTTTTTGTAGCCACTGTCATACACTGGGTAGGGCACACTTGTAGCAAATTAAATGCACATCACTTGGATAACATAAAGCATATTGCAATTTTGACAAGCTCCTGCAATGCTAGATGCTTGGTGCTATTGTTTTAGATCCCTCCAAGAACAATAGTGACTACAAGCAATATTATAACAGTAGTATCCTGGGAAAAATTAAAACAAAGAGGGTAAATGGATAGAAAAAAATATGTTTTGCAGAAAAAATATACATTTCATTATAATCATGTACCCATAGTCAGTGGCATCTATGCCACTGTATTTTAAAGTGTTTGAACATAGCATAAAAGGGCAATTTATTAAAGTGCTTTTAAGTTAAAGCATATACTTTATACAATTATCTAGGACATATTTTCAAAAGTAGACCATTCAAACTGTACCCTCAGACTCTGAGAAATGCAATCATTTATCCAGGAGAAAAACACATAAAATAATTAAAAAGTTAACTACCCTATCTGCATACATGTACTTAACAACAACAAACAACAAATAGAACGATAGTTCTTGTGGGCAGCTTCAGCTTTTCTTTTAAGACACTGTCTTTAATTCTAGTAGATCTTAATTTTAACTTGAGTTGTCTTCATTTTCACAGTCACATAAACAGGAAGTGTTATTGATAAAACTCCATCCAGCTCTCTCCCTCTGCTAAATACTGAGGACATTTCAAGTAAATTGAGCTCTAAATGTCCTGAGTTATACTTGGCCTGTTAGAAAGCCTTCAGTATGACTTGTAATTGTCATTGATTTGTGTATCTAATATCTTTTATGTGTTCTCCCTTGGCTATTCATCACTTGATTACATCAAACATAAAGCACTAGCAGTTTTCTGGTTTTCTTCAACCAAAGGGTGTCAAAGTGTGAGACAACGTCTAACATGACATGATAAGAGGGGAGTGACACACTAAACCTGACTACAAGAGAAGGCCTATTGTAATAGGTTTGGACTGGAAAAAAATTCACAAAGCAAGGATAAGCATAAAACTGCTTTGCATTTCTTAATTTTGATTTTGATATTTTTACTCAAATTATTAGCTGTTACTCATATAATGTATTACTACATCCTCACAAAATAACAAGTTTGTTCCACATTAAATATTGCTTGGAGGGAAACAAGCAAAACCGTATCTAGCTAACTTATCTGCTTTTGCATATGTGCCGTACCATCACAATAATCACATTTCTCTAGAAGATTTAATTCCCTTTTTCAGTATATAGCACTGTGTACATCAAAATACATAGCAATACTATTGTGTCCTCTCAAAACCATGCGGCAGATCATTTCTCTTGCTTAATTTGCCTCTGCCTCAATGTGTATTTCCTGTGGGCTCTCATTCTGCAGCAAACTACAGAGCTGTTTTCTCCTTGCAGACAGTCTCTGCCCAGCTGGGCCTTATTCTCATTGCCTACTGTAGGTCACTAAGTTGGGAGATAAGTTGTAGGTCACTAAGACTCATTACACATGCTCTGCAGAGAGGACCTCCTGAGGTGGTGATTCAGAAGCGTTCAAATGGGTTCTATTTCAGAACCATTTCTCAAGAAGACCTGTCCTTCTCTCTCTCCCAAGTCCATGTGGTCCACTGATGAGGAAACCGAGGCAGGTATGTGCCTGGATGTGCACTTAGGATAGGTGCTGAAGTCAGTGCAAATATGCACTACACACTCCTTCCACAGGTCCTCCAAATGTTCAATCAGCATGGCTTATTTTTCTCTTCCATCCCATGTATCTCCATTTTCATGCTTACAAAACAAGGTGATGGCTGCTTATTTCTCTGCTTATACCTGCTCATGGTTATCTGGCAGGCTGTTAAAAACACATGCATTCCACATCTTAAATTTAGATTTTAAAGTGAAAAAACAGGGAAGGGATCATCTCCTACATACACACCGAGAAGTCTCCTTTAAGTGCAACAAGAGCAGTGTGTAAATAATACAATTTTACTGAACTTGATATATTTCCTGCCTCCATGTTCATGTGCAACATCTCTCTAGTCACAATGCTTTGGAAGTCATGATGCAAGATTTAGGGGTCACTCACCAAAACATGTTATCATCTCCTCAAGTTATTTGATTATTAGCATGTCTAATCCTTATTAAGCCTGGCATTTTTAAGTAAAACATTAAAGGTTACCTTTTTTCCTTAGAGACTGTCTAGCATAAGGCAGAATAGTTGACTCTGTTATTGTGGAACACTTAAGCACCAGTATTGTCTGCTCCTAAAATATCCAGAATCTAATACCAAGGTGATGATGTGGTCATGGGTAGTCTTGTGCTCAGCTGACAGGAGCAGTTTGGGACCTGTTAGAGCTGAGTACTGGTTAAAGGTGTCATTCTCTATTAGCCAAATGCTGATCACAGGATGGAAGGTATACAGAAGGGCAGTTGAGAAAATGCATTAAATCTGACAGTTTTCTCAAAGAAAAAAAAATAATGTTTTCCCTCATTTTTATCTTCTTAATTAGGGAAAAGGAATATAAGTCTGATGTGAGCACAAGGCTGGTGGTCATTCTTATCCAGATCTGAAGGGAAGTTAACAAAGTGCACAATTATGTTGTCAACACTCACATGCAATGATATTCCCATATCTATTTTTCATTCTGTTCTCATCTTTCTTAGCTGAATCCCATGGTGCAGACTGTCCTTCAAAGAAACTCTAAAAAAAGGAGAGAAAGTGACATTAAGAAAAGCACGCAGCAACAGTTACCTTATGGCTAAATGAAAGAGAAAGGCAAACAGTACTTGTGGGCTTTGTTGTTAAAGTGGTATTTAACCGATACATTTATTGAGCAAAAATACGAGTCTCCTGTTTAAATGTTATCTATGCATAGCTCCAGATGTTACTTAAAATTTGACATGAGATTATCTGTGTAATAGCAAGAAGAATTATTTGCAAGTGAAGTGCTATTAAACCTTTCCAAATCTGCGTTCTTGCAACACTGAGAGTCCTTCACTTGTGCTATCCAGATTCCCTGTATAGTTCTGATATACACACGTGAAGCTGAAGGAGCTTCATCATCAGTGCTGGAGGTACTCCAGTATTTGAGTGCAGAAATTACAGACTGTACTGATATGTTTTATTTTTGACATACCCCAAGTTTCATTTACTTGTTGGCAGATGACCTCATGGATCAAAACATATTAAAAAATTTAAAAATTTTTTAAAAGCATTTAAAAAAACATGGATTCAACTAGCACAATTGTGCCTTTTTTTTTCTCTTAAGCACAATTTATGACACCACCATGATGATTCTTTTCTCAGAGAATAAAATCAGTGTGACTTTGTTAAAGATATAATCTCATCTTTACTGAACAGCTGTCCTTTAGCTAATAAATCTCACGTAAACAAGAAAGTTGAAGGTGCTAAAAGTTTATTTTTGCATTCATAAAACACAGAAGCTGCCAAAAGGGCAGCAAGCAAGTTGTTATGCCTTATTAGTTCTGAGCTTTCTGTGGTGCAAAAGAGCATTAGCACAACCTCTTTATTTATGCATTTTATCCCTATCATGCAGATGCGTTTTAAAATTCTGTATTGAGATATTAATTGTGTGTTAAAAAATACTTAGTTGCCAAGCAAACTACTGGAATTCTATCATGATTATGGCCAGTCTTAACTCATGTTTTCATCTTTTTACTAGAATGATCAGTAGATTAAAACTTCTGTATCACACTAAATAGAGAAAACACTGGGAAGTTTGTATCTTTTGCAAGATCTCAACACAGTGAGTGGTTTAAAACAGATAATATCCATAAAATTGTCTAGTGTTACTGTCTTTTACCCTCAAATTTTAAAAAAGTTGTTTTTCAAATCCCAATGATTTCCAGTATCAAAGAGCATAAAAGTCAAACCAAATCCTTGATCTCTTACTGAAGTCAAAGGAAGACAAGGACATGCAGTGTCTAAATTGGGTATTCTTTTCACAAGTTTACTAGTGCTGGTTTTCAACTTATGATCTAGAAATTCCTGAAAATATATGGACTACTTCTAAAATGTTTGTAAATAGTAACTCAAGAAAAACAGAAGCCTGTCAGTGGCTTCAATTTGTTTTTCCTTCATGTCCATACTTCCTTAGAAAATTTTTAGTGGTTTGGAAAGTGAAATTATTAAAACCCATTAATACAAATAAATTTCTCCTTAATCGTAACATACCATCATTGGGTACAGCTCTGAGAAACACTCATTGCTACCAGGATAGAGAAGTGCAACCCTGTGAATCCTGAAATGATTTATAGCTTTGGGGCTCTTTGCCAAAACAGCATCAAACGTTATCTGATTATACATTTGCCAACGGCATCTAAAGCAAGCAGGCCCTCCCACTCTAGAGAACTCTCAGCTCAGGCTGCATGGAAATCACTTTTCTAGTAAGTCTGACCAAACTGCAAACTTCATAAGGAATGACTCTCGATGGACAAAGATCTATGTCTCAATTTCTTGCAAATTTCACACTCTCTGACAACACTGAACAATTAAACACAGTTAAAGGCAAAGTAGAGATGGAAATGGTCAGCAGCAAAGCTGCAAAGATGAAACAAACTAACAATTCATCTGATCTAAAATTTGATGTGGATTTCGCATTTCATACAGCTAAACAGACTACTGAAAATTCTAGTTTTCTTCTCCTAGAGACTAATGCACAGAATTGATCCATGAGACACCAGCCAGCAAGTGGTTTTGAGTTCAATTCAGTAAGCATTACATGTGCTATTGCAGAAAAAGAGTCCTGCTGACACAGCTTCTGAGCCTAAACCTTGAAATACGAAAGACCCAAATATTCTCCAAGGGGCATCTTGCTTCTCTCTGTCCCACTAATGAACTTTCACAGAATTGCTTTGAAACAATCAAATGAAGTAAAGCTCTGGAGGAAACTGGGAAAGATTTAGATGGTGCTGAATTCTGTGAAGAAATACAATAGGCAATGTACTGCTTTCAGAAACTCGTCTGCATCTCATCTGCAATGTACAAGTTCTATTTTTCCCAAGTGTTTGGAACTTCTGAAAACAATGATAAGTTTAATGAGTCTTACAGATAAACCATCTCCTAACAATTTATCTCCAACATAGATAATTCTGTTCTTTAGAACAGATACGTATCAAACCTCACACAACAGCAAAGACCAGGAAACAGATTTACATTTCCAGCTACTGCTTACTGACTTCACTTTCTTTATTAAAAATGTATTACAGAAAAAGAACTTCAGATATTTATTTTTCTTCGAGTTTTTATCAATAAATTAGTGAACGAAATAAAGCATATCACACAGGGAAAATAAGACATAATTTATGTATATCCATTTTTCTTTTTAATTCATTTTGGGATACACACTGGTATTACTGTGAGAAGAGCATGGGAAAGATAATTTCAAGGAAGAGCTATTACAGTGCAAAAGCATAAAAAAACCCAGTTATTGTAAAAGACAGCTGGAGTGTCATTTCCTAAATTCCCCGTGTGCTACCATTACACAAACTCCAACAGAATGATAATCCACACTGTATTATAAGGAGAAATCTCATTTGTCCCACAAGTAAAGAACAGAGAAGATTTTTCATAACAGATGATCTGTCAAGATCTTTCCTTACTTGTGAGAAATACACGTTTCATTACAGAAATTTTTTAAATCTCTTCCCTGACATATCACTCTCCAGGGATGCTGCTCCACAGCAGCCCACACATTATCTTTGTGGCTATTCATTCTAATTCATCCTTAGAAGTTTCTTAAAACCGTGGACCATTAGGAAGAAATATGGCCCACAAACAGCTTCACTCTGCCAAATGCTTGGCAAGGGCAATGGAGAACCAAAAATGAGTATAGGACATTTCTCAAATAATTTAAAATAAGTATTTCTTCAACTCAAAATCACACAGAACTCTGGCTACCCAGCCTCCATGATCTTCTTGAAAAATGAAATGCTCTTCAAGCCAGCTGTTGTTACAGCAGACATTTCAGTATGCATGTCAACTGCCATTCTATTAGTAGAAAATATTACAATAATTATGATGAAACACTTTATGAAGAAAAATTAATTACAGAGAACTGCTTTATATGCAACATGAAAACTGGACAGTGATGCAGCAGGAGGATCATCTTAGGATGAATGTGATACTTTTGTGTGATTTAACTCAATACTGAAGTGGTTCCCATTAAAAACTAAATATTTGCCAAGGGCTAATTCACTGTGACCCTCAGACTAGAAAATAACTGCAGTATCTCAAATGAGAGGAGGAGCTAATCACTGCAAACAGAAAAATCTATTTGCAGTGATTAGCTCCCCCTCTGATTTTGCGAAAGAAAGAATTTTTTAGATTATTCCCTTTCCTAATTTAAAATTCGTAAGGCAAAAAATATTGGAAAGGACCTATATAAAAGTGCAGTTTGAAGAGGTTGAATGTGAAAAACAAGGCGAGATCTTTAGAATAAAATTTTTGTATCTGCTGATTGTCTTTCCCAACACACCTTCTATCTTAGATTTCATGCTTCTATATAAGAATACTACAAAAAAAAAATACATCTTTGTAAGTGCTTTAAGGTCTACAAATGTAAAGTGTGGAATTACTGTTTTTATTATTAGTCAAAAACCAAGCAGCAACTTTTCCAAAACATACTTTGTAGTTGCTAGGTGACAACTGTGTAGTCTCTTACAGTGTAATTTACAAAATGCAAGCTCTTACAAGCAAAGAAACAAGAAGTTAAGGCCATCATAAATCTCTCTGCCTACTTAATAAGCAAGAATATTACCTGTAGGTTCAAAGAAATGCTATTGCACTGTGTAACAGTCTTAAGTTTGACCTGTGGATTTGTTTTTAAATGTATTGGTCTTTATGTTATCTGATTTTCTACTGATTCTGAGTTTCTTCACTGGTAACACTCACTTTCCATTGCTATTTCTAAATGACCAGATTACAATGTATTTTAACTACACTGGTAATTTGACCTATCCAGTTATAGGTACCTCTTGATTTGTTTTTAAGTTACATGCAGAGAATTATCCACACTGTCTACTTTAAGCTCGCCCAGACAACTAACAGTGATCCTAATGGAGGTCTTTGTCTAAACTCAATTAGCTGGAGAATAATCTTAAATTTCTACTATAGAGCCCTTTGAGCTGCAGCTAAATTAGATGCCAAAAATGCCCTGAATTTGATAGTGAAGATTCATTCCTAGTTTAACACTAATGCTGTGTCTATTTCATACATGAAGATTACAGATGGGAAAAATGCATCCATTAAAGTCTGAGTTAAGATCCTAGGGTCACATTAGACTCTTTGTATTTACAAACCCTAGTAAATACATAGTTAAACAAGTCCATAAATGTTTGGAGGACAAGGATCTTCAGGCTCATTTAATGAACACTGCAAGATTTGTGAGTGTAGTAAACCTGTAAGTTCGTTGGATTTTCAGTCTTCAGAATCTGCTAAATATCTGTGGTACGTGAGGATGTTCCTGTGACTTAACAACGTTGTTTTTATTTTTTTTAAACAGAAAATTGAAATAATCACATTCCGTTTGTTGATAACTCAGTATTTGGACTACCAAGGTATTAAAAAGGGTCACTAAAAGTTACGTTAAATGAAATCTGTAGGAAGGCCCAAGCTATTAAACAACATTTTTAATCTTCTAGTCACTTTGAGGGAAGCTTTCATCATTGAAAATGCATCACCTGTAGGTAATAGATCTCCCCAAGTGTTTGTGAGCAGTGGTAAATTATTTCACTGATGGCAACGCACTGTGTGCAAGCAGCTCTTCATACTTCAGTCATTGCTTTGGTCACTGAGAGCATCTGTGGATGACAGCCTGCCACTAGAGAATATATTCACCATCAGCTTTTCCTTCCCTGTCAGCTTCAATCACTGAGAATTATGTCCAGTTTTCAAATAATGGAATTTAAAAAAAACATTTTACTGTGCCTGCCCTTGAAAAGTGTCTGTTGCAAGAGCCAATGTGAAAATCTATCTAATCAATGTAAACTGCCTTCAGCAGCTATAAAGCACTTACTGGTGTATTACAGTAGCCTAAGTCTGAACACAGAAGAAAAAAAACAAAAAACCCAAAACCCAATAAAGACTGCTGCAAATAGAATATATTGATGTTATTGCTAAAACTCCCTTTTAGTTTTCAGATTTTTCTGGTAAAATTAGGCTGATAGTTTACATAAGGTTTTCTGTGTGTAAGATATAAGATGCAGATCAGTTTTAAAGCAGATACAGACTTACAGCACCTCTCTGATATTGTTCCCAATGCTCCTTTATGTGGTTGTTCCTCCCTGAACTGATGTAAAAAAACCTCAGAAACATCCACTCAAGGGTTTGCATAGCCAGAGGTAGGAAACAGTCTTTTCTTTCTCAGGTGAATCTAGGCTAGTCTGCATTACACATGAGAATAAGAGTAGGAAAGCAAAAGTCCTTCTGGTCTTTTGAGACACTAAACATCATGCTCACTGCCTACATTAAGTGTTGAAATGCAAGGGGAACTATTACCTCCTGCACTGACTAACTGCAGCATGCCTTAACAACACTCAGACTGCAAAACAAGGACTAAAACCACACAGGTGAGACAAAATCTGGTATTTATTCTGTGATTGCATTGGCGTGCTCATTTTTCAGAGGCAGTGCTTTCAGTTAGTACATTTCTCAATATGTTTAAAAATACAAGAAAGTCACAGGCTTTGATACTCCCTGGACAACTGGGAAGTCTAGTCAACCTACAGCAGCACAAGGAAAACATACTAAAGTTATCATAATGCTTCAGTATAATATTATGAATGATGTAGGTACTTGCACCGCTTACCATGAGCTAGCTCTAGATGACAACAGCGTTGGGAAATATACATGAAATTTAGTTAACACTACGGGACAAGAGAGCAGCTCATTAGCTCACTAGAACAGAGAAATAATTAAAGTGAAAATGAAGACTGTGAAGGTGTAGCACACCTTCAGGAACAGCAGGTTGTGAGTACCAGCCGTGCTGAAGGCATGAAGCATGAAGGTGCTAAGAGCATTTGAACAAGATAATCAAGAAGAAGTTTTTTTTCCTACCCAGTCCTATATTTGACAGTGTCTGGAGTTGTTCGGGGAAAGGACCCAGAGGATGAGGTGACCTGAGAGTCTGTAGGAGAACATGTGGCATGGCTGGAACCACAACACAGACCCACACAAATTCCTTCCTGGAGTATATTGTCTCCTGTGGAGTCGAAGTTGTGGAATTTGTAAAACGGCACATATTGGTGATTGAAATATTCTGGTAGCTTAGTACATTTAGTCTCCAATAACCAATTGTCATTTGGTCTTAAATCATGACAAGGCTGCAAAAAAGAATGTCACAGAGTACTCCTGTAATACCTAACAAAGAATTACTTTCCATATATTTTTAACCCAACCTATTTATGAGTTAGTGTAACTTCTTTTCTTGCTATCTAACACTGAAGATAATACCTGAAACTCACCTGTAATATTTGACAGGACTATAAATCTTTATAGATTCTGCAGAGCTGTCTACAGATTTGACAGATAACCTAGTTTTGATAGGCTTTCAGAGCTGTTTCCATTTTACCTATTAAAGTTTTAAAAATTCCATTACTTTAATTCCTTTAAAATTCTTTAAAATTAACGTATAAGAAAAGATTTTAGCAATATGGTGACTTAGAAGGAGGACTGCGATAGAACATACAATTAAAATTCTAATTTAGAAAGTTATTCCCTGGCATACTAGACAGCAATAACTTAACCTCATTAATCTTCCTGATTTATCTCCAGCAGAAAAATACAGTATGTTGATAGGATTTCATGATCCTTTTTTATAGAAAGGACCCTCTGGGTACAATATGCACACTTGTATTGTAACTAATGTGCAAGATATATTGTTTTTAACTTGTGTGCAAAAGAAAATAAAGTTGGTCTCAGGCACTGCTTATTCCCTCTTATGTAAATGAATTTCCTGCTTTTGGAGGATTTTATTAATACCTTTCATGTACAGCATGTGGGGTTTTCTTATCTCCCCATTCCTCCCCACCTTTTATTTTATTTCTTCACACAGTATGCAATTAAGAGTGCAAACTTGAGTAAGACCCATGACTGAAATTTCTTAAAACATAAAGTGAATGAACACAGGACACTCTGAATACCAGCTAATTCTGTGCTTTGATAGAAAACCAAAGGATGACACTGATCACCACACAGGCACTATCCATCCTTTTGTAACAAAGCTATCTGCATCATTATTCATTAACTGAGCCATCTCCTTGCTTCCCCCTCGTGTTGTTCCAAAGGAGGCAATTACATGTGTTTGTTGTACGCACAAGTGAAAAATGATGCCGAGTCATTTATTTCTTCATGAGAAATCCTACCCACCAGGACACAGGTATTTCTTCTGTACAAGGATGGTGATGCATCGGAACGAGATGTTGTGGATCCCCCATCCCTCAAAGGGTTCAAGGCCAGGCTGGATAGGGCTCTGAGCAACTAGGGAGACATGTCACCTGTCCATGGCAGGAGGGGAGGAATGAGATGATATTTTATGTTCCTTCCAACCTAAACCATCCCGGGACTCTGTGATTTACTCAAAATGGGGAGGACTCCACGTCATATACAGTCCACTGAATGTGTAAGCAAGGCAAATTCTGAATTGACTTCTTTATACTATCTTCAAATGCGTCACATGTAAACACCTCAAAGGACTTGGACAGAAGGAAAATACTCACTCTGATCACTATGACATGGTTTGAACGGTTTGAGGCTGGAAAGGAGAGCTGTCTTAAAATGTTGTATGAAGGCAGAGACATTGAATTTGAGCTAATGCAGGTTTCCAAGGTACCATTATAACCAGATTTTTCACTTCTTGATTTTAATTTCCAATTTATTCAGGAAAATCTTTTTCAAGTTCCTTTCTGCCAAGCAAAACCTTCCTTCCACAATGCTACTTATCACTCCTAGATTTTCTTTAATGTATTCAGAATGTTATCAGGCAGATGGTTTCTAAAAACTGGTTTTAGATACCTTAGAGTTTTGAGAACATTATTTGGAATATTTTTGTGCACTTCAAATTTTTATTCAAAAAGCTAATAAAAGATGTAAATATTTTTTCTGAGTCTAGCCCATTTTTCCTCCTAAACATTAGCACTCTGATATTTGATTTAATTTACAAATAATAAAAGCTTGCCCCAGGGAATGGTCTCAAAGAGCTAATGAAATATTATTGAAGTACAGCATAAAGATGTGCTGTGAAAAAAGAAGACAAGGACTGCAGATTTGTTCTTCCTATATTAAAGAGTTTGCAATTTGTTTAAAATATAACAAAAAAGATAAAACAAAAGGAGGAAAAGAAAAACAAATTAAAAAGAAAAATTCAGAGTGAGACAGCAAGAAGAGGAGAAGAAAATACAAAAAAAAAAAACCAAAAAACAACAACAACAACAAAAAAAATTAGTCACCAGAAGAAAAAGTCTATATTTGACTGAAGTGGTAAGCTTTGTGTTGCAGTTATTAAAATTTTCTGTTCATCCGTGTTTTACATAGTGATTGATGAGAGCTACTTCACTTATTGCCTAAATATGCTATGTAATGAACAAAACAAAGCTTAAGGATTCCAAGTAACTTTTCTGAAGTGGGAAATACTTTCCATGGGAAAATGCTTCTTTTCCATGACTTGATTGATGCTGTAAGCCTGTGACATTATTCTTTGAGCAACTATATTATTTGAAAAGAGACTATTTAATGTCTGGGCAATTCTGGTTACTGAAGTTTATTTCTTTTGAAATGTGATCAACATTAAACTGGCGGACACATACACTGATAAGAAAGGTGACTTCTGACACTTTTCTAGGTAATCCAGTAATATTTTTGCCTGATTTTATCTGAATACATCATTGTAATTGAGACAATGCTCTGAGCTCAGAATTCACAAGAACTGCCTGACTTTAAATTATCAGCTAAAACAGGCACAGAAAGCCTGATAAGATCTTCAAATCCCCTGTAAAGACAAGCTGCTTGTGATTTAGAGCCACACAATTTGGAAAAACCTTCAATGTAAAAAAATTCCCTGAAGCACCAGAAAACGGCAAGTGGAAAAATGAAACAAAAGCAAACAAATGTTGAATTTGAAAAGTGAATAAACTCCTCCCCTATCTTCATCCAAGTTGTAATGTACACACAGCTGATCTAACCTTTCAGAAGTGATAAAGCACCCCTCAGATTTGGCTCACTAAGTGGGCCTCAAGGGTTTCCATGAGTGTATCTCGGCTGCTCTAGTTAATATAGTTTGAATAGAAGATAAGAGAGAAACAAAGCTCACATAATAAGATTTTAATTCTGCTACAAGGCAACACTGACATCACATTTAACTACAAGATAAAAGCCAGAGTACACTGGCATGCACAGATGGAACACAAATATTTTGCACACTGCTATTTTTCCTGTGGAAAAGATAGAACTTTTCAAGGGAAGTGAGGGCAGTAGGGTATGCTAAAAGGGATAAAGGTCCACTTGCAGTGCCCTTTCAAAAGAAGAACAGCACTTCATTGTGCTGGCTCATTAAATTTTTTGATCTTCACAGGAAGCTTTGGTGCCACAATGTCTGCTTTGCTTGTTTGCAAATCCACTATTTGCTCGCATATATAAGGTCAATCAGACATTCCTCTGGGCTTGACTTTTAGGCCAGCACTTTCCTTGTTGTAAAGAAAAAGATCTCCTATTTAAAGGCTACATGTCTATTTACCACTTTTCCTGGCTGGCATCCAGTCCCTGAGCATGTAATTTTCTACACTCTCTTGCTTTGGGGAGAGCAGTAATGGGTCACAGTAGAGCCACTGAGAACTTCCACAGCAACAGGAGCCCCCATTACTTTGCTATCCAAAAATACTGGCTCTGGGTTTTAAAGTTATGCTTCCTTTTCCCAGACATCCCTCTGCAGGCTCTCATTCTGTAATTGCTTCCTGTCAATCATCTTCCCTTTGGACAACTGCACACTTACTGGAAAGGTGGATAAAAACTTCGAAAAAATGGTGTTGGTCCTAGACAATTTCCCATCTGTCTGAGAAACTACTCAAAGAATGACACAGAGTGTTTAAGAGCATATGAAGATAATCAGCATAAAAACAGTAGAGGTAGTAATGAGATTGACAATGACGACAAGTGTTGCTGTCAATTGTTAACCTGATTATTTTTAGCTTGCTCACTGTACACTGACAGACAGCAGACCTTCAATACAGCCTCAAGACTGCTCGTTAGTGCAACCAGTGTGTGCCAGCTTAGGCACACTAATGAAGAGCAGTGGCTCAACAACCTGAATTGCCTTATTTTGATGTTTGAAACATATACAAGGCACACTAATGAAGAGCAGTGGCTCAACAACCTGAATTGCCTTATTTTGATGTTTGAAACATATACACAGCACTTTCTCATTTCAAGAGAGGTAATCCTGCAGAAATTAATCAACCAGGCTTTAAACCAGACAGGTCATTCAAATACATAATACACTGAATTGAAGCTACTCCAAGGCTGAGCTAATGGTTAATGTGTAGTGGAAGTACTCTGTGGAAGTTAACAATGAAGGAGGGACAAAAGGGGTTGCTGTCCCTAAATGCTCTTATTTGAAGAGCAGTTCTGCATCATCCATCTGACATCAGGTATGTGGTACTAATATCTTCTCAGTAGAAAAGCACAATGAATATATGACAGTTCCCCTACAGCACGTATCCACAGGAGCTTATTGATGGACATTTGGATTGTCCACTTCTCTTTCCATGTGATCAGCTATTATACTCCTGATCCCCAAGACAGAAACTTCCAAAGAGCTTTGAAAAGCCTTCTGAACTTGTACTGACCTTGTGCAATACAATGGTGATCTCTGAACATCCCAGTGCTAATATCTCCTCCTTCTTATCACTCACACAGCTACATTCAGAGAATACACTCTGCAATTGAAATAAGTACTGAACTAACTAACAGAAAAAATCTATCTCCAGCAATAAGGATGGAGATGGGAATTTGTGCGTCATAGAGTTACTTACTGGGCAAATGTGGAACAAGAATGTTTCTTCACCTCTAGTTTGGTGGTGTTTTATGACAATATGGTGAGGACATGAAGGTGACTTGTTTATGAAGTAAAGAGAGCTAACTGAAAAGTTATCCCAAGTCTATGTTAACACAAATGGATTCAGAGACATGAAACCTAACAAAGAAATAAAGGGTTAGTGACAAAGAGAAATTCAGTGCAAAATATTGTTTATATTCAGAGCCGTAAGAACAGAAAAGAAGCAATCATAGTTCTGCACTTCGATCACACCTATGACATTATTCTGTGGATTTTTTCCTGGCGTGCAGGACCCTTCTGAACATAACACCTAGCTAGTCTTTTGTTCTGATTCAGATCTTGCTGAGTATCAAAACAATCCTTCAGTAATGAAGATCGAGGTTTAATGACTTGATGTGTAATTTTGGATTCTGCAATCTGCTTCCTGATTTTATCTTTTGCATAAACGGAACAAAACACAGCAATTTATCAGCTATCCGTGGACAATTCAAGATTTATATACATTGCAGCTCTAAATTTTTATTCTACACTTCCTTTCATTATAACACTGAACTCAAGATAGATTAATTGAGGCAAGCCAACATTATAACAGCTCTATTGAATAGCAGCAGATGCCTTTATTCTCTGCATCCCTCTATAAAACAAAACTTAAAAAAATTGGAATCTCTATATAAATATTTCCCTTAGAAGACAATACAAAGATTCCAGGCATCTGTTTCTCATTAAGCCAATTACTAGTTGTTTAAAATAACAACTCAGTAAAGTCCGTATTTATTAGATTTCTTAATAAACTCTATGAGCCAAATTCTGCAGATGGAACAAGAAAAAATGATGAAGAGTGAGCTAGATGGACAAGAGTGACCTAGCACTGAAATGCTCCAATCCTGACATTAGGTGGAATAATAAATATCCAATCTAAACATCCCCTGGCACCAACTTGAGGTTGTTTACTTTTTTCCTGTTGCTTGCTTGTTGTTGAGAGAAGAGACCCATCCCCACCTGGTTACAACCTCATTTCAGGCAGCTGAAGAGACAGATAAAGTCTTACATGTCCCACTGTGGCTCCCTATCTTGCCCTAAGTCAACCTGAATCTTAGTTCCATAAGAATATATTAAAAGCATATAAATTGAATACCCCCAAAAAGTATGGTTTGGTGGGTTTTTTTTGTATTACCTGAATTTGGAAGCTATCATTCTCTATAACTTCACTATAGTCACAGTAGCTGTCAACTAAACTTGTCATGCCACTTAAAATACAAACACTTGATGTGGTACCAGATCAAACTTGAATTCTGGCACAAATCAAGACAATTTTTCTGTTTTTCATTAGAAGATGCTGAAACTTTTCCAAGCGTGGGCAGAAACTGTATGGTGAATGGAGTACTTCACTGCATCATGCATATGAATTTCAGCTTTTAAAAATGTGGTGTACATTAGTGACAATCAAAATAGTACTTTCTAGAGAGTATTTTTTTGTTTGTTTTTTCCTTCATAAAAACAGAGAGGAAACCAATATTTTTAGGTTTTGGTTTGGTCTGTTTTTGGTTTTTTTTTTGAATTATTGCACTATTAAGATTGAGTGCTCCAAAACACTGTTGCTCCACACTAAAACAGTCATGTGGGTAGCACTATCCAAATATTTCATGACACTGAAAAGTCACGTTACTATTACAGTTCCAGATTTGTCAGTCAGGTTTCCAGGGACTCCAGCAGGGAGTGTAAATACTGATGAAGGGCAAGCAGACCCCTGTGTCAGTGTGCAGTTAGACAAAAACGTAGTAATTCTGTTAGTTTCTTGGCCCTTGGAAAAGGACTATTTTAAAAAGATAAAACCTGATCCCCTACAAGATATTTAAGGGAATTCCAGTGTAGCACACTTCTGCTAAAAGAAAACATCCTCCTAGTTATGTCAAAATTAAAGACATATGCTACCCAGCTAGACTGTCCTTCTACCTCAGCAATGCTCAAATATCAATTAACGGCAGGAATAAAGTGTTTTTAAAAAATGTCACCAAAAAATAAGAAACACACAGTCCCAATAACAAGAAATAAAAAGCAATCCACAAAACAGTTAAACTTTAAAGAAGCCCTAAATCCTGCATATAGTGTTGCTTTTCTAGCTTTCTTTGTACGCCAGAGATACATGTGCTTAGTAAATACCAGTGAAATAAACACAAATGCTGTGCAAAAAAACTGACAAATGGAGGGAAAATATGTCAATCTCAAACCAGATCTACAATTAAACATATAAAAAGCACGAGCAATTTATGTGATTTTCCTTGTATTCAAACACTTTTGTATGTTCTAGCTACTGTCGCTTCTATAGACTTGATTCACAATGTAACCATCAAAACTTAAAATTCAAGCTGCTGATGTTGTAAAAGAAGAGACAATTAAAAAGTCAGTGGAAAAATTGAAATGTGTAGAAAACTACTAGGAAAGCAGCAAGACACCAAATTTTCTTAGATTTTAAATGTGTTTACCAGTGCAAAACTAAAGGAAATGCTTTGGTATGGTTGGAAGCTCGACCTATTTAACTTCAAAATTCAGATAACAGTGCCATTTTGCTCTCCAGAACATGAGAAGTGGTTTACTGCCCACACTAGGAGTTTAATTCCACTACCTCAATGTACTGTAAATAATATAACTCTCTTGAAAGGGTCTAATTAATGGAAACAAGATTCTTTGCAGAATAAAGCACTGCTCAGAATAAAGGCTCAAGGACTAGGCTTTAGCATAGCAACTACATGCATTTTTATATAAACACATTGTACAACTGAATTTCTTTCTTTTTTTTCCCTCTTTCTCTTTACAGCACCATCAAGGTGCAGCCCAGTACACAGCAGTCCTGAGGCCCACCAGTAAAACAGTAGACCAGGGGAACAGCTAGTAAAAGAAAAGAGCTAAAAAACACTGAGGATTTGATCTGATTTAAGGAGCAGTTTGTGTTCTTTATAAACTGAGGTGATGTTAGTTCCATAAAACTGACTACCAGTATGGGAAAAAAAGAGAAAGAATTACCTTTTCACATCACATTGTTTGCTGTATATATACAGGGACACCGAATTATTTTTTTATCTTTTTATGTGAGTTAACAGCCATACTGGGTCAAACCAGAGGTCCATACAGCCGATTAGTTTTTCTACAACAGAACTAGTAACAGATGTTTACAAAGAAGTACGAAGAATAGAGCAAATAGAGAGTGAATCTTTCCTCAGCATACCCTTTTAGCTTCTAGCAATCAATGGCTTTCCTGAGCAATCTCTTCCTCAGCCAGAGACTGCACACAGCCATTGTGTTTAATAATGAATTTGTCTAGCCCATTTTTTAACCCATTTATAATTTTGGCTTCACAGCATCTTGAGGCAATGAGCTCCACAATGTAATTATGTGCTGGGTGAAAAATATTTCCTTTTGTTCATTCTAAACCTGCTGCTTAATAGCTTTGTTGGGTGCTCCTGATTCCCTGTATTATAAGGAATAATGAATAATTGCTGTTAGCATTGCAGAAGTAACACTGATCTCTGGAACAGCTCAGAATATCCTAAGGGGGTGTTACAGCAGCCAGGAATGAGTGATATTTCACTGTCCTAGAAAGAAAGTAGAGACTTGGTACTGGAGCTGATAAAGTGGCTCTGTGTCACTTTTAAGGATTTCCTTACTCATATAATCTTTACACAGTTTATTATGCCAACTTTAGGGAAACTGTGCACGAGAGTGCTACACAGAGCATGAAAGCTGGAGTTCAAGTATGAGCAGGTGAATGAGCAAAACTACAAACCCAAAATGCAGACTTCTACTTTAGTTTTCTTTGTCCAGCTTGACAGAAGATACCAGTGAAAAATAGAAACAACTGCAGATAAAAGAAAATCAAGGCTAAGTGAAGCAGATATCACAGCCTAATGCAGCAGACAATGTTCTGAAATACTTTTCAAGCAAACAATACACTAAAGTGTTCTGGCAATGACTAATGGTTGACAGCACATGGAAGAGCAATACTGGGATCACAAAAGACTGAAGAACTGTTGCATGCAGACTTTCTCAAGATTAAAAAGCATGTGTCTCAACTTGACAGTCACGCTTCAGATTCAGAGGGCTTTGGAAGGACATGAAAAATCTAAAAAGAACTTTGCGCTACGAGCTTTTCCCCACCTATTTAAGTCCCCTCTGTTCTTTTCTAACTATTCATGTGGGGTTGGAGGTAGGAGCTTTTACTGCTATTTCCTGAGTAGAGGATGCAGGATCTGACCTACCTTTCTAAAATTTGTTATGTCATACTGGAAGTCTGTTCTTGGCCATCATTTTTGGCAAGGGAAAGCACAGAGAGGACTCATGTAGATATTTAGCGTAAACAATCTGAATGGCAACATTATCTCCTATCACAAGCTCTGTGACACAGCTGAGTATTTAAGCATCAAAGGCAAAGTATTCCTGTTGTCATCTCCCAGACTAATCAGAAACTATGCTTAGTTCAGGAACCAGTACTGCACTGTGTGGAAGCTTCCACCATCGCAAAGCAAGCAGTAGGAGACATTCTATTCAGAAAGGAACCCTTTCACCATAGAACAGAGACCAAAATCTAAAATTTCAAAAAAAGATCTTATGCTCCCTTTACTGCAGGCTCCCTTTGTTAGCTGAAGGCTAACAAATAGCAATGTCTGCCTCTGAACAGCCCCAGCCTGTGCATCAAGGAAGGTCCTCATTTCTTTTTATTCCCTTTGGTGTGTGGAGTAAGAGCAGAGATCGCCTGTCTCTTGGAAACCCAGACCTCTTTCTTGTAGATACAAGAACTTCTTTTCTGTAAATATATTAAGAACAGTTATTATAGCATAGGGAAACACCTTAAAGCTAGATGAGTAATAACTGAGCTCAGCTGATTTTAAAAGAAACATATGCCACTTATTTTTAACACAGACCAAAGCAGAGCACTGTCAGTCATGAATCTTTTTAAGATATTAAGAGGAAGAAACTGCACCGTTTTTGTGGATAGATATACAAACTTCTTCACTATTATATGATCACGCCTATGATGTCCCTTGTGTGGCTTCCATTTACGTAAATTGTAAAACGTAAAACAGGAAAGAAGGTAGATTCAAAGCAACTTCAACACAGTCCCTTAAATCCCTTTAAAACCAACTGAACTTAAAAACATGTGCTTAAGGTCTTCCCTGTCTTGGCTTCCAAATCATGTTACAGACGTAAACCTTTCAGCTTTTGTGTGTGGATTTATGTCAAGTGACTCCGACCTGATGTTTCTGTCTTGTGAAGAAGGGTCAATATTATGAATTTTCATCAGTCTTGAACTGAGCTGAAAACCCAATACCTCCAATAATTTTACATGGCTGATGCTGCCATCATACCATTTCTGAAATTCTGACTCTCACTGACAGTATTTCACAAGTCCCCAAAGCCAGCCTGCTTTTCCTTCTGCTCACCTCCTGGGCTGCTTTTTTTCCAGGGGTGCTCTGGACTTCCCATCAGCTTTGCTCTGGAGGCCGATTTTCTGCCCATCATTACTCTGCTCATCTTTGCCTGACTAAGGTGCCTGCACCTTCTCTCAGCTGTTTAGCAGGCCATGTCCCCTACACCTCTGAAATGACTTGCTGTGGACCCAGGGCGACCTCACTGTTAATTAATGAGACAGATGCAGAGCCAAGCAGCTCAGAAATCAGCACAGTCCCACAACAGAGCAGGCAGGGGCATCACGGATTCCCGGTGTGATGGGTAACCAGGGGAGCAGCTATCACACGGACAGAGGCAATGGCAGGGAACCAGCAGGAGGGAACAGAAGCTTGCCAGCCCCCTTGTCTGCCCAATTACGACCTGGCAGATTTTCAGTGGACTTAACAACTCCTGCAGACTCTTTTGGGCCAATCAAATCATTATGGCTTTAACAACAACAAAAAAATCATTCCTGACAGAAAATGATGACCATGTGTTCCATTGACAGGACAATCACTAAAACACTACAGGAAACGTGGAAGAAGAAGTCTCGTATTCCATATAGAAAACTTCTTAAAAGACACTCTGAGCCAAAGGCTATGTAAAAATATACATTTTAATTTCTTGAAAAATTTGTAATGACTACTTTAACTTGTTTAAAACAAATGCATTATAGAAAATATTGCATGTTTTACATATGCTGTGGATAAACTGATGCTGAACGAAAATCCCAATAGCTAAATTACGCTTAATTTGATTTGAAAAGTATTTCTCTCACTTTACAAACAGCCAGTAATAATGCTCTGGTCATGAGTCCAGCAATGCACTAAAATGCCTAATTATTTGTAGTGAATAAACGCAATCTATAGAAAACACGGAGTGTATATATAATTAATAGATTATAATTGCACTTAACATCATCTGCATAATTTAAAATGGAATAACTTCATGACTGATTTTTTATGTCTTTTTAAAGGGCACTAATAAAATATGAAGAAGGTAAGAAGGTTTATATGAGTAGGAAATGATGAATAATATCTTGAACATTAAAGCACAATATATTATTCTGAGCACATAAATTGGACCAATTCATTTTTGCAGGTGCAACGGGAAAAGTATGGTACATCAGCACTTTTCAAAAGTAAATAATATGTTAACTGAAGAAGGGATTACAGATTCTGATCAAATATTCAATGTCTTATTTGAATAATTAATAAGTCAGGCTGGTGCAAATATGCAGCAAATAGCCTGCAATGTTTCAAAAACTCTTCTTTCAAATCATACTTGTCACTAGCATTTAGCATGTTTAACCTATCACCTTACTGCTGTAAGCATTAAAGCCATTCTTCCAGATTTCCCTCTGGAAACTCACATTATGGCTGAAATGACGTTCAGTGGCCTCATTTAGTTTCCTACTGTCGTGTTCAACAGCCTGTAACAATACATAGATTGGCTAAATCTGAAATTAAACCCTGATTTCAATAGGTACAGAGAGAGCATAGATTTGATATTAGCAAAAGCAGGATCAGTTGGCAAAAATGACTGACAGACCACCAGAGTAAAATATACTGAGAAGTCTGCTTAGTGCAGTTTGACTGTTTCTCAACCTGTGGATGCCAAAGGGGACAAAGACAAGACAGGCAGGAGAATAACGTTCAATAGATTTCACATGCTAAAACAGTGGAATGATGTGTGTTTGTTATTAATAATAATAGACCTCTGTGTACATCCAAACATGTAGGAAGGAAGCAGTAGGATGGAAAAGGTTAATTATTTCCATTAATATTATATAACCTCTGTGTTAATTACTTGGACTTAGCACATGTGGATACAGTATTTTCAAAGATCTGCTCAGTACTAAGTTGACAATAATCACTGAAACTTGGAAACTATTTCTTTTATTGCTCCAATTTTACATTTCACATGCCGACAAATCCTTCCAGAATAAACTGAGAAAGATTTTGCAATGGCTTCAGAGAATAAAAGATCCTAATGATGGAGTCGTAGGTCAGGAAAAAGGGGAGGAAGATTAAAACGAGTTCTGAAAGACTGCTGAGATGGCTGGACCCAGGATGGAAAAAAACCCCACAACCTCCTAAAGCAAATTGAAACTTTATTACCACAGGATAATGAAGTGCCAGAGGCACATCCACAAAACTGCATGCAACAGTTAAAATTATCCATTTTAAATGCTTATGTAGCCTCACTCATTATGGATCAGGAATAACATCAGAGGTGCTTATGCTTTAGATTAGATTTAGATTTTCAGTCCAGCTATGCTGAGATATAAAACAAATGTCTGCTAAATATCTGATCATGGAAAAGACTCCCAGGGCATCTTCAGGACCAAGAAAAAATGGCATGTTACAGCACATTTTTTCTTGGTGACATATTTTGTACTCATTCATATGTTTGCCTCAGCATGAGCCAGGACTACCAGACTCAGTGGAAGCAGCGAATGATTGAAACAGCTGCCAGAGTTCCTACACAAGAACAACCTGCACTCGTTTATCCATCCAATTGATCAGCTTAACAATCTATATCTCACGACTTTTGAGTGGACCAACATTTTTCTGAGTGGATCAATACCACCAATTCCTGTTTTAACTGCTTAGAGAGATACAATGGTCATCAAAGATGCAGTTTAAAGCTACCGGGATTTCCTTAAAGCATGGTCTAAACTTTACATACAGGACTAAGTCTGGCAGACTTTCATGAAGAAAAAAATTTGGCTGAATTAGGTATCCTTGTTCTTGTTAGGTGTCCTGCCTGAGATCACACACAATTCAGACTGTTTAGGCTGCTAAGAAGAAAACAAGAGGTTCCAAGTAAATCACAGACTGATCAGTACCAAAAATAGCTGAATCACAGCATGAGGAAACAGCTGCCTTCACCCCACTGAGAGTAATCCTAAGGATACTGGAAGTGTTCCAGTCTATACACCTCTGCAATTTTATTATTCAAACAGATAAAAGCACAAAGCCTTTCTAATGAAGCCATGACCTGCCTAAATTTATTTTCGTTGATAAGAATAAATTCTAATTAAACCTGCTTAAACAAAACAAATCAGAGAGCTGTTTCTGCATAAACAAGCATTTTATTTAAATTGGAGGAGAATGCATTTAGGAAGAGTGGGAGAGGGAAAACAGTGTGATTTAGAAAGCTGTGGGACATCTTGATCCCTGGGCAGTTAACCACACTGTGACATAAGGCAGTGTCACATGAATGATATTAAACACTGTGACAGCACTTCTCATCCATGTGAAATCTGTTAAGAAGAGAAATTCAGGGTGATAAAGGATAGGTTTAGAATTGCATAAAACTCGCTGACAACAACAGACATTCAGCAAAATAACTGCCCTTCCTCTGAATGGAAAAAAATCCCGAACTGCCACACAGTTAAAATTGTTGACAACTGATTCTTGCTGATCAACAACTGGAAGTCACCCATTCCTCTACAAGACTTTAAAAGGACATTGCACGCACTGGGAAGCTGTCACTAGCAACATAGGTTATTCACCAGTGAATGTTGTTTCAGGTTTGGGATTCCTTTATTTCAACAATTTGGTATTGAGCTGGAGTACCTTACGACTTACAAACCAAAACATGTTTTGTGGATAAGGCAGTTGCCAGTTTTTACTACTTCTTTCAATCTTCCTACATATGGTCTCCACAGTGCCAAGTCCTCCTGTGCTCAAGTGTCTGGGATAATCCCAACCAGGAACAAGTTAGCTGGTGCTGTTGGAAGGCTTTTGCAGATCCCACAGCAGTGTGAAGCAAGTGGTTATGTCTGAAGAAAATTCTTTGATAAAGGAGGAGTACCTGCCTCATATAAAGGACCTCCATATCCCCATTTGTTGGGGTTATCCCAACATGTATGTATGCATGGGGTTATCCCATACATATATGTATGAGAGAACACTTACATAGTAATATATGGCTTACCCAAACCAATGCAACTTGCCAATATTTTAGATTAACAATTGAACTGGGCATTCCGTGGTTGTTCCGAGTTCCATCTAAACAGATGAAACTTGAAAAAAAAATAATAGCAGTGATCTCTATGGATGAATACTTCTAACAATTTTCCATGCCATTTTCACTGGACAAGTTCCAACTCTTTCACTTCCATCTCTATCTATGTTACATTTAAAATCTCTAATGACTTTTCCTCTGTACTACAAAAACAGAGATAAACAGTTACCTGCTCCTGGTTCTTGAAGACACAGATGCTGTCCTTCCTGTATTTATGCCCCCATCCTCACCCACTGTTCCAGTATCTATTTTCTGTGTAACTTCTGTCTTGTGAGATAGAAAATAACCTGCACTGATTGTGGTACTGACTGTCTCAGTCAGGTGTTTCTCAGGTGTTGCAGAATATCAAATAAAATCAGAGAAAAAGGTGTGATAAAAATGTACAGTTGGAGGTGAGAAAGATTAGTTGGAGCCACAAGGAACACGCAGGAAAAAATAGGGACAGCTGTGTCCTTCCAGTAGCTATAATAACATAACATTAAAGAAATACTCAAATTTCCTACTGTTTTCAAGATTTCAGAATAGGGTTCCAGAAGAACAAGTCTTAAAGTGTTGTGTGGCAGCAAATTTGTCTTCCAGCAGGAACCAAAGAGAAAGAAAAGATGCAACTGGAGACTGGGTTTGAGTGACAGGATTCTAGTCTGTTATGGCTTTGCCCAACAGCAGAAAATGGAAATTACACCAGACTTCTTTCAAAGTCAGACATTATTCTAAGAATGGTTTGGAGAAAAAGTAAAACCAAAGTAGGCACCTATGGGGCAAACAACCTCCGTGAAAAAAATTCCTGCTTGTCTGCAATACTTTCTGTCTCCGCAAACAAGGATCTGTATTTCTACTGGTTTTAGAGCATTTTCCCCCCCATTTTTGTTTCTTAAAACTGTTTTTTATTTTTCCCAGATATTCCATTGGCCAATGGAATTCTTTCAGTGAGTTGGGTTTTACTGACGATTAGCACATCCACTTTAGCATATCTACATTAGCATATCTTCTGAAGTTCCATTTAAATGAATACACTGCTATTAAAACAGAATTTCTGTCATACCCACAATTATTTTCAACACTCATCTCCAAATTCTCTTTAAATTATCCACTTCTTAATGATCACCTTTGACCACAACCACCTAAGGTATAGCTGAACAATGACCACGGCCAGATAACCTATTTTTAAATACTTTTGCCAATCTATAATAGGTGCTCAGAAGTGCTAAACTGAAATGAATTGTTTAACACACATTAGATAATATATTTCATGTTCCTGACCTTGACAGGCACCCTGAGCCCATATTCATCTATTTAACTATGATAATTCAGACATTAGTACAGTTACATTGGTGCAACACATCAGAATGAAGAGCATGCAGCACAGAAGGAACATATTAGGTGCAGTTTATCTTGACAGTATATAATATTACTATATCTGAAATAGTATTGGTTTAATGATACAAAATATTTTCCGGACTGAAACAGTTAACTGCCAGAAAACCTCGAGAAAGGCTGTGTTTGACAGAAGGGGAGGAGAGGGAAGATGAGACAGAGGATAGGGAGGAAAGCCTTAAAGCTACATGGATGAATCTTTTTTAAAATTCTGTTATTGACACAGTCCTGTTAGTGACAGTAAGTGAGGCTGATCTGAGCAGGACACCCTTTGCAAATCTTGGCTTTTCAAAGGAGTCTCTGGTTTTGAGATAATGGAAGCTCAGAACTCCCTGTCATGGAACATAATGTGAAATTGATTTTTCAAGGCTTTATCTACACAAAGTTGCACTGGTTTAATTAAAGGTGTGTTTTTAAATCAATTTTGTTAAAGCAGTCCAAGCTCCTGTGTGGACACTCTGAAATCGATTTGGAACTGTCTTATGTCAACTAACCTCAATTTGGCAAAGAACCACTTTACACTGAGTAGTCACCAATTTAAGTCGATCCAAAAGCAGGGTTAAAAATAAAACTTATCTGAAATTGTAAGACTTTAATGAATTTATTTGTTTCTGCCCTAGCTATGCCAAACCATGCTGGCCTTCAGTAGCCTAATTAATTGATCTGTTTAGGGAGCAGATGAACTTGCTACTTGGATTTATGGCCCTTTGACAGATGGACGTTTTTGAGAAAGGATATAGTGAAACCCCTGTGAAAGCACTGAGTCTGAAACCAAAAGGTGACAGGTGTAAGGAGGAAGACGTGATGAATTGCGGAAGTCGCTTTTCCCTTTTCTACTTTCTTTGTTTCTTTAATGCAGAAAGAAGATGAGCAATGAGGCTCCCTCATGTCCAGTGAAAGCTCCCCCATGCTGTAGTACTGGGGAACAGATTAAATAACCCACAATCAGTGTAGGGGTGCTTGGGAAATCAGGCCAACATTACCCTGTCAGTGTGACATCTAACACCACTGGAGCCGAGATAAAATCTCTCCTTTCTTATGGGTCTGGCAGGGGAT
Organism: Parus major; assembly: GCF_001522545.3. Lineage (NCBI taxonomy): Eukaryota > Metazoa > Chordata > Aves > Passeriformes > Paridae > Parus > Parus major. The sequence goes on from NC_031769.1 coordinate 100,754,117, forward strand.
AGAAAGGATTTTAAAGATCCACTGCAGACCAGCTATGTGGATATTCAGCAGAGTTCAAGGATTTCTGTGTAATCCCGGTCATTCGCACTCCACTAGGCCACAAATGAAGGTCTGCATTCAAGCCCACAGCTTACAGAAACGCATTTGTGTTCTTTCCACGCCCGAGGAACAGACGGGAAAGCAGGCAGTGAAGTCGCTACTGGTGTGGCCCTAAGGACATGTCTGCATGTTTGCTGTTCTAAAGACAGGCACAATATCGGTCCCTCCAGCCCAGAGCAAGGGCCTGATCCTGCTTGCAGGAACAGGAGCCTTCTCCCAGGAGAACAAAGGGGTAAAATCCTGCAAAACAGGGTGTTCCCCCAAGCCCCTGAGTATTTGGAGCTATACATACTCAGTATCCCAAGTAGGTAAATCCTAATGCAAAGCTGAGTAGTGATCAAGTAAGTACCAGCCTGCTCAAAGACGGTTTTTCAACATTTATCCTTCGTGTCAGTTGTGCTACACCAAAAACTTGTGCATGACACTAACAGGACTTAAAATTACATATATATGCTTATATGGTGAACTATAGCCTGAATTATTGAGAATAGTGGCCCTAATTATTAAGTTTTATTTTAAAGCAATTAAAACTATCCATGACAGCAAGTGCTCTGTATTCTTGCACTCCTCTGAAGTGCTCCTAATGGGCAGTGTGCTACTTTACTTTCTGTTCTCCTCCAAAGATTTATTTTCAGAGTGAATCCTATGTGAATTTCTCCTGAATCAAACTCTTTCCCTGGTGAGACTATATAATCCTGATGTCTTGTTAGAGCAAAAACCATCTATGAGACTTCATTCAAAACAAATCCCCTGTCAAAGTTTCTTCCTTTTCATTTGGACATTTATCCCTCTGATAATATATAAGGAAGAAATTCTTTTGTTGTCCGGTTAAAATTTGTAAAGAGGACAGTATCAGTCTGCCAGAAATGTAAACAAAGAGATTTGCAACCTTTGCAGCGCTAGAATACATTGGGCAGTCATTCACTGCATATGGAGGAAAAAAGAGCATTACTGCGGTAGTTCAATGGAAAAAAACCCTCAAATATAGGGCTAGTTATAGTTCTCTCTGATTATAAAAGTTTCCATAGATAAAGAGGAGCTTTTGGGTTCCAGCTTCATTATTTTAAATCCTCCTTCCCTGCCACTATTAACAAACTGCACCCTGATATGTATTGCATCTACTGGCATTAGTCATGACTACACCTACGGTCTGTAATGGGATGCCATTCATCAGCTTGGTAGGCTGAAAATTAAGTGATTTTCCTGGAAATTGTTTCTCAGCAGAATCATTTGATCCACTGTAGTTAAAAAGCCATGTCATTGGTTGCACTATAAATTCCATTTTACAGTCTTGATTTTATTTTCTTTTTAATAAATTAATTGTAGTATTCCTCTAGGCTTAATGCGGGCATAAAAGGTTTTGGCTGATGAGCAAATCTTTTCCAAACACAAGAATTTTCAATTCTATCACTTCTAAATAACAGTGGCATAAAAAACCTCACAGGAACAAACTTGTTTAAGTCAGTCACACAAATGGAAGTTGACAAGTGATTAGGTCCTCCTGGGAATGAATTGTTTTCTACGTTCCAGGGGAAAAAAATGTCATCAGTGACTTTGGAAGTGGCCTGAAGCAGGGGTTTTGGAAATCTAATACTACAAATACCAGTTTAAACAATTACATATTTAAGCAACTTTTATAACACAAAGCTGGCATGACAAAGTATGAAGTTCAAAAAACCACCACCTCTTGTAAAATGCAAGCAGTATACACACTCAGCGTCAGACACATACAAGCAGTGGTGCAGAAGACGTAATAATCAGATTCTTAGACTTGACACTTACTTCATACTCCTCTTTAAATCCGTAGCCTTCTGCACACTTCATCTGTGTGATGTGCTGTAGCAAGTCAGCTACACGGATGGCTGGATGGAGCTGTCCGGTCTGGTAGGGCACGTCCACTGGATCTCTCTTCTTATACGTATGGGATTGGACCAGGCTGCTTGTGTCACTGGCCATCGTGTGGGTTTCATCTAGAAAAAGAGTATCTCATCATGTACTGGCTCATTTTCACTTATTGAATGAAATAGAAACTACAAAGATTTCTAGAGGAATGGCAGAAATCTGACACCATCAGCATTGGTTCTGTCTGTGAAGGCTACACCAGAAGAACAGTAAATCCATGAGCAGTTTACACACGGAAATTGCAAGACTGATTGGAATGAGGCAAAGTCCATAGTTCTACAATGGAAGCATTGCAGAGCAGTCCAAACTCTAAGGTTGTTTTAAATATTGCTAGCTGATTGCAAACAAATTTTAAAACAGGAGTTTTGTTTTAAACTGCATAGAAGTTTCATTCTGAAACTTCAACAAGTCCCATGGAATGAAACTGGACTTGCATCTTTTATAGACTACTAAAGTGCTGTATTTTACACTGCAAATTTAGAGCAAATGTTTGGAGTGAGCAAAATAAAAAGATGCACAAAATGGCTTATGGTTTCATTAAGCTAGGACTGCAATGGAAATGTAGATCTGAAAACGACACTTGGAGACAAACTACAAGAGGACAAATGCAAAGGATCATCTGGTAAGGAGAAATGTCTTGACTGACTGCTGAACATGCTTTAGGACCACGGTGTATCATGAGCCACCACATCAGGCATGGAATGTTATATGTCAACTGACATGCAAGCCAACAAACAGGAGACCCCCGTGGGCTGGTTAAAGTTTTTATGAGACACATACTTCTCCCAACCCTCCACATCTTTTCCATGGGGCAAATGGGCAACTTACCATTGATTGGCACTTTTAAGAAGATACATATCAGGAGAAAAAAAGAGGAGGAGAAAAAGGAAACAGGGCATAAGCAACAGTACTACATTAATAATTACAGGTAATTTTATGTTTTTAATTAATTTAGTCTTTACAGAATGATTCCCTAAATGAGTCAGATTCTGATCTCAGTTTCACAGTAGAAATTAGATTTACTAAAACCAAGGTGTCATACTGTGAGTCAATCCACACAGATGGAACTGAGATCAAAACCCATACTCAGAAGTAAATAGATGTGAAAGTGCACTCTACCTAAGGAAGCAATATGACTTGCTTCCTGTATAGATGGAATTCTAAAAAATTTATTCAGACTTGACAAGAAAAAAAACCCACCCCAAATTCTAAGGTCCTAGAATTATCATAAATATATTATCTGTTTAGTCAAATAGTAATTTTATATATCTTAGAGTTTTTAAATTTTAACCAAAATTGATAAATGGTGCTTTGACTTATTCAAGCTATTCCTCTCTGACTGAACATTGAAAAAAACACCTAAATCTGTATAATGTTTATAAAATAAGGTATTTTTTAAAAAAATACTACTTTGTAAAATAAGCCATATGAAAGGGAAGCACTCAAACAATATTTTCACTTTTATAAGTTAGATATATTATAGCAGAAAGTTCCACAAATACACTGTATGGAAAGGTCCCAGATTCTCATGTACACACCAAAAATACTAACACACCTTGTTAAAGGTGAGATTCTGGGCTTAGCTGTACTACTCAAATCATATTTCAAAGATGTTTTGAGATCCCCTCAATTCCCACTAAGACAAATGAAATCTGGTCCTGGCTAATCATACAGCCAATATGAACTGTGTATTGACAACTAAACCAAAAACAGCAGAAAAAATTGTATGGGTATGAGTATGGACACTTCACTCCTTTTCCTGTCAGTCTGCTAATCTGGTCTAATGCAAAGGAAAGGGATTCATCTTTTAGTCATAAAATTTTACAACTTTTGTCTGATGTGGTATAAAATTGTTCTGCAAAGCACCTTGGGATGCATGGCATGAAGCGTGGTATACAAGTGTAGGTACAGTATGTTGCTGCTGAAATGGCACCTGAAAACTACAAGGTGGCTAAGACACAAAAGACAAAAAAAAGTGTAGAAAGTTGATAATGATTTTTTTGGGTTGCTTATTTCAATTTTAGAAAGAGGTTAGAAAATTTGAAGATTTTTTTTTTCTTTTTTGCAAACTGCAAAATTCTTTGCAACACAGACTGTTAGTAACTAAGATGAAGGCAAAGTTATCAAAGTCTTGTACTATGCAAGCATCAGTTTAATACTTATGAACTCTTTCCTGCAAGCTCCCTAGTTTTAGACTAATTTTCCTCTTTCAGTTTCTTTATCTCTTATAGCTGCATTAATACAGAAGGAGTTATCATTTAAGCTTTTTTAAATAAAGTGTTTTTAATCCTTGATTTATTTCGTACATTAGGAGCCGTGTGAATTACAGTATTTTACTTTGCCTCTGAGCACTATGGCATGAGCTTTTCAGGCTGTGAGTTTTCCAAAGGGTGAGCAACTCCAGATGTAGTGTCCACATGCAAATGGGAAGTTTGCCTGGTTTAAATACTCCTAGAGCTGCAGTTGTCCTACTGTACACTTACCCATTCCCAGAGAGCTACACAACATTTATTAAATAATATACTTTGGAAACAGTAAGTGTGATGTGGCTTTTCTATCAGATTTTGAAAGCTGAACTCAACCATTCACCAGACTTGTACCTTTCCCAGGAGGTTACACTGAGATAATTTAGTTCTAACTATGGGCTTGATCCTGCAGTTTAACACAACTTCTTTGGACAGTGGAAGACAGCAAGAGAAGGTATTACTTGTAATTAAAATACTGCATGCTTTGTTAACAGCTGTATTCCTCTACCAGCTGAAGCACAGTTAATTTGATTTACCTCAGATACAATACTATTTCTGTACAAACAGTCAAAAGCACATATTGGGAGAGAGATCTAATCTGAACGGAACACCGTTCATAAAACAGTACTAAATTTTTAACATGTAAAGTTACAAAAATATTTATTTTATTCAGTGAAATAACAAAAATATTTTCTGAGATGAGTAAGCACAGGTTTTCAGTAGTAGGCCATAAAATACACACCTAACTAATTAAAGGATTTTACAGTCTTAGTAAAATCAGAGAATTTATTTTTCCCAGTGTGTGTTTACCTGATAGCTGAATTGCTTGCTAAGAGATTATTTCTTGGGGGAACAAAAAGCTAACAAATAATTTTACCATTGTTACTGTACAGAAAAGGATCACAAAAATAACCAAAAAAAAAAAAGGCTTTAACTAAATAATACAAATATGAAATCTCTAAGTTTTTCTCCTGATAATAGTACTTTTCTCCTTGCCCACCCACAAGGTCAGAAAGAACATCTACTGCATGAAGCGTTGAATGAATGCTAAAGCACACAAAAAATCTAATGTCTCAGGCAGTTAAAAGGCACTGCAAATTTCATTTGCATGCAGATTATTACATTGTTACAGTCACTACCATTACCTTCTTCCAGATTTACATAATGTATAAAACCAGCAAAGTTCCTTCTCAAAGTTATCACACTGAAGTGCACTGCACTAAATATTCTTTCAGAATAACAAATTTTCAAGATCACCTTCCTAAACTTTTACTTCTTATATGCTTTATGTCTATATAAGCCTGTTTAACTTACTGTTTAAGGGCAGGAATCAGTTAAGGGGTCTTAATTTTTTACAGTGATTGGAAGAAAAAAGAGCTGAAAATATTTACTGTGAAAATATACATTGAAAAATGAATAAATAAATAGGCTTAATACTTAAGGAGTTTGACTTCCTGCTACAGTGCACTGTTATGTTTTGAACTACTATTTAGAAACTGCCTCTGTTTAGTTTAAAGTTAGCATGGGAAGGAGGTGTAAATGAATACAAGCAAGGGGTTAGAGTTAAGCACTGAAAATGCAATAGCACCTCATGCTTACTATTTATCACTGTGCAGAAACCTCTCTCTTTTTGGCATTGGATAATAGTATATTTTCCTAAATTCCAAGTGGAAATGCTTTACATTTTAACTGCTTGTTTTTAACCTTAAGTTTTACTGTTTTATTTCATCCCTGTGATACCTGATGCATAATAAACTATACACTCTATGTGTCATGTTGTCATTTTGCTGTTCAAAATACCATCTCTCTGAAACTTCACTTTTTGACAAGCACGTCAGAAACTCTGCAGAATTGTCAGAAGACATGATAGCTGGTAGATGGCCAGAACTGTATTTTGTCTGATATTCTGTATCCTGAGTAGTTTAACTAGGGAAAAAAAGTTACTTTTAAGAAGTGACATCTTCAGTTCTGAGATAAGACAGAAAAAAAATGAGGAAAATTATTTCAATTGCTGCTATAATCAAATTCTTTTGTGTCACTCCAAATACATGCATAAACATTTCCTTGCAAATCCACTTGTTAAAATTATTTCTGTCTTTTCTCCCCTGACTTGCACTATGGCAGTAGTAATCAAACCTGATAACTGCACTTCAGTGTAGCCAAGTCTACCACCCCTCTCTTTAGCATAAAGCTCCAGCCTTTTGCATATTATTGTCTGCTCCCCAAGAACTGCAACTTCCAAAATTACTTCAGCAATAAACTTTGATAAAGGGAAATGTTCTCACCTAAAATTGCAGTTGGCACAAATGGATCTGTCATACATCATAAGCAGGTCAATGCAGGAAAGGTAAAAAGAGAGAGAACAGTAAATGATTGATACATGTTCCCGAGTTTTCTTTCAGAAAGCTACTGTTAGCAACTGGTATGTTTCTTACATATACATTAAATGTTGATGGCAAGAAGTATAATAACAGAAATATGTATGTTTTTATTACAGAAAGGTCTACAGAAGTTGGAAACCAAGAAAAAACTGGTTACCTGGGTAATAAGAATTAGGCACTGTTGTGCTCAGTGTGTTAGTTTTCATTGTAAATGAAGATGGTGAAGATACAGCTGCAAAGAGAAAGAAAGCTGGTTAGAGACAGAGATATGATATGCCACTACTTAAGCTGAGTGACACAGCAGATGGGATTGACTTAAGAGTTCATCCTGCTGTGCTTCTTGCACTGGAATCAGGACCCAGTGAAAACCAGGTAAGTCCAGTGAATGAAATAGCTTTCTGAATTTGATCAATTCTCTAAAAAGAAGTGTTGGAGAAAGCATTTTGATTGCTGATGGGAAATATACTTCTTAAATCACAAGATTAGACTGGATACTGATGTTTGAAACAACACATCACAATGAGAAGAGGTGTTCTTGACATAGGCTTTGATCATTAATAAGTTTCCCTTATAATACTGTAAATACCTTATACAAATATTCTACTGTAGTTTAATTTTTCTCTATTTTAAAATTTGATTTGTTTAGACAGGTAGATAGTGTGCATAGAGATTCTAATAGACCCTGAATATTACTCCTTGTTTAGAGGTGGTTTTCAGGGAGTGACATACAGACCAATGCTCACATTGGTATTTAATCATTGAACCATTTTAAAAACCAATGGGAAAACCGATGGGAACAAATTAAGTTCAGTTTGCCCCTAGTATACAAATATCATGTAAATTACCATTGTAAACACAGATACATTCAACAAGCAGGAGTTAATCACAACATTTTACAGGATGTTCAGCCAGAGAGCCATTAGAGGTTTTTAAGCAAAGCTTTTTGCAAATTCCACCTTAGTTGCTTGTCTACACAGCTCAAATTCAGTCTGACCAGTGAAGGTAAGCATATTCTGGACACCTGTAAACACACTAACAGGAATGTGTGAAACAAAACAGAGCTGAGGAAGACAGGATCTGCTGGTTGAGGAGTGAGATTACTCCTGCTGGCTTTCATCCATCTTTTTTTCCAGTTGACCTTCTAGGGCAAACAGTTACTAGCCCTTGTTAATATAGGGATATCTCAAAACAGGCTTAATATATCTGAGACCATGTTCCTTTGATTATGTCTCTAGAATGAGGAGATTACATTTCCTTGATTACCAGAACAGAGTGAGACTTATTTTGGGTATGGATACAAGGATTAGTTGAGGTCAGGGCTGCTGCAGGCAATAAAACTTGCTAGGTAGAGAGTGCAAACAGGGTAATGAACTTTCATAGGAAGTAGGAAATGCTGTAAATCTCTTGAGTACAAGGCCTTACACAAAGATTATTCCTGAAGACTGTTAGTGTGCACCTTCTGGTGACCATGTTTCTTATGGAAAGTCTAATTAGAGGTTTTAGCCCTTGAGCCGTATAAAAGACTTGTTATGGCAATAATTTCAAGAGGTTTGAGGTGGTTTACATAAAGAGGATTTAGTCCCAAGAACTCACTGCAGCTTCATTTGCAGTTATGACCATTTAGTAGCACCACTGGCAAACTGTACTAGGATGATGGAAGATGAAGTAAAACCTCTTGATCTCTTCACAGAAATAAGCAATCTCATTAACTGCAAGGGTATATTCTCACCAGAAAGGCAGGTCTGATTTGAATGATCTATTTCAAATCAATTTCAAAAGTAACTCAAATGTAAATTAACATTGCAAATTCTGAGCCTAATGCTGCTGAGAAAAGTCTTACTGTATAAACCTCACAGAGTGTTTGTACAATTGAGCTCATCAAAGATAAATTCTTAAGCATATTATTAAAGAATGGGAGTTGGGCCTTGCACACTCTTAGTACTTAAAAAAAAATAAGTCTTTGACAAATTCTGAAGATGTTAAAAAAACCACTGGCATACAAAAAACCCATAAGGCTCCTTGAGAACCAAAAAGTTAAAAAAACTTTTTGAAGCTAGTCATTCTTTTAAACGATTATAAAAATCTATTTTTTTTCATGGTGTTTTCTTAATGCGAACCCTCTGACAAAAGTGAAACCTTGACTAAAATTCTAACACAGGAAATTTTATAACCCAAATCTTATTTATTTTCAGGACAGATCCAAGAAGACCCAGGATATTAGAGAATCTCTTATGAAATTGCAGAACAGATAAGTCCACTGAGTTCTTCCTTTGCACAAGCAACAGAAAGAGCATCATCTGGAACTGGAAATAATAAGACAATCATATTATCATTATTAAGTTATTACACTCCAAAATAAATTTATACTACCAAGAAAAAGTGAGCAAGGGAAGCATTTGAAGGACTCGGGACAGCATGAGGGATATAAAATTTTCAACATAATGGAGATTGGAAAAAGGTAAAACTACTGTTTCAGTAATGTCACTGCTCTTCTGCAGAAGAAAAGGATGGAGAGAAAAAAGCTCAATTATCCTTATTATTTTTAAAGAAGTCTATTCTTGATGTCTGACTGTCTTACTCATTTGAATAGACACTGTAATGTGCTGCACAGTGGGAAACTCTCGGTCCCATGGATTTTCCATGACTGAGTAATGAGGAATATTTTAAAAACCATTTGCACCTTTCTTTCACCTTCAAAAAAGAAAAGAAAAGAAAAGAAAAAACTTACATCTCCCATTTAGATTGTGCGTGTCCATGAAAGAGAAAGCTTCATCACAGTTGGTGCCTTGCTCAGTGTAGCTTTTATCCATTGAATTCACCATCACTGTCATTTCCTGCCGAGTACTACTCAAGGTCTCTTTCCGCTTTTTAGCCAATTTTCTTAAGGAATGAATGATGAAGGAAAAAAAAAAAGGAGAAAAACAACTCTCAGTAAGCAGACAGTCTTCATGTTGTTTACATCAGTACTGTAGCTTGTGACCATATTATTAAGTAACATTTACATTTGTTTCTGCATTTCTGGAACTTTAAATTAATTTTACTCTCATCTCTTTCAGTCTGATAATCAAGGGATAGTTTCCAGTGCAACTGGCATGGGGTCAACAGCACCTTAATCCTTGGGCACCACCAGTGAATTAAAGGGGACTACTTGGCTATGAAGGTGATGTGAGCTACAGAATCAGAGGCTAAATCTGATTAAACATATAAATAAAAATGAGAAGACAAATTTCATGGGAACTGATGAATCAGTACTGATGCTCATGTGCACAGAAGAGTCTGGAGTGATTTCATTGAGACCCTGTGCAACACAGCAATCTGGTTTATATCATACTGTATAGTCTGTGTTTGAGTTCTGAACACACTTCACACCCAAGAGAATTTCAAACTGACTAGCAATCCTAAAGACTATTTTCTGTCACCCCTGATTTCAGGAGAATTAGTCACACAGAGTTAGTTGCTTCTCAGCAGAAGTGGTCTGTCAGAGATAAGATCTTAAATCTGATACCACAATAGTGATTCATTAAACTATAGATTTGCCTTGGATGCATATACGGTTTTTTTTTCCAGATTTGTCTGTTTCAGTCTATAGTCTCACTCTCTTCCCCTGAGTCATGCTTAGCTACATCACAAAACATGTCCAAAACACTTGATTTTTTTCCTTCAACTTCTGTGAGGCAACTGTGATCCTGATGATAGTGGATGATATGAATATTTGGCTTGTTTCCCTGGCCTGTGACTCTGTATGAGACCAAGTCTTTCTCCAAGTTCTTGCTTATAACCTTAAATTTTCCAGATTCCTTCTGTAGAGTATCTTCAAGGTATGGGTTTAAAAAAAAACAACTGCTCCACAGGCTTTACTTGTCCTGTCAATCCAATGACTTTTCCTCTGTGGAAAACACAATAAGCCAGCTTGTATTTGTCTGCCAGAAGGATCTTTTGCGTATCTCCAACTAGAAGTTACAGGACCTTACAATCTCACCTAGGTTTCTTTCAGCTACTTCTAGAGCCCAAATGTATCAAGCATAACCAACTCGTACTCATTTTCAAAGCCTTTCTGTTTGTTAACTCTTATTCAGTATGAAAAGACAGTTCCCACCACGGACAAAATTTTATACCAGCCTCCCCTAGATTTTCAAACATTTGTTCCCTCTCATGCTACACAGGAGCCTTTCTGTAACTCTCCTGACTGATATCTCACTTTTCTACTTCAAATCACTGCCTGCAGACAAAACTGCAAAGTGCCAATGTTACTGCTTCCTATGCTGATCCCTACTGTCTCAGTCTCTTCATGCTCCCCATCTATCCACCTGTTATCCCCTATCTTTCACCTGGATAAGAAGCCATTTGGGCAGGAGCTGTGGTTGTGCTCTGTACCAATGTAGCACCAAGCTCAGCAGTATCTTAATCCATAAATAAAACCCAAAATGTCTTTGAAATTAAAGGCTTGCTAACAATACAAGTAGGAATAGTGAGTGCATGCATGGTATTGGGTCACTGGACAGAAAAGTATCAAGGGTCACATTTGGCCAATCAGTAAGCTGAGAGATTGCCACCCCATTCCTGAGGGCATGTCCCCATGACTGAAACTACACTGACTTCAACACCTGCTACATCATTTGCAGCAATGAGCAATGTTATGCCTTTGTCCATCCCAGCTCAGGAGTCACCTGTGTTTGCTTGAGCCTTTTCTTACTCTGTAGACTTGATAATAAAACTGGTTCTTTATTACTCCACAGTGCATAAATGCACAAGGGAGCATGGTCTTCTTGTATCAGACAGTTAAGTTTCATTCAAGTACCATAAGTAAAATACAACTCTTAGATCTTTCTCCCTTCAATCCTTCAATCCCCCCACCCTCATTTCATATCTAATTGTAAGTAATAAGTAATATATTATTCAAAGTAGGATCTGACACTTATCGCCTAATACGTGAATAACAATGAAGTGCTTTGTAAGGACAGGCTTATCCAAGTGGTAACATGAAATGGACATTTTTTATCCTCTTTCACCCTTAGATGGCAGTACATTTAGGTGGCAGTCATGCATGGCTCCCCTTCCAATCCTTGGGTCCCATGCTCAAGCTAAAGCAGATTTATTTTTTAAGACAGTAACAACTGTACAGTACTTCTCAATCTGAATCTAATTCTGGAAATAGGTCTTGTGGGAAAAGTTCAAATCTGAAACAACTTGCAGGAAGAGAGTAATACCAGCCAGACTTCTATACTGTGAACAGAAACACCCACTGGACTCAGTCAAGTAAACTTTAGCTGAATATAACATTCCTAGCATCTGCAGTTTTTGGATTTCGCTGAAAGTGTTGCAGTGCTGCTGTCTCTGCATCTCATCCATTCCTTGGATCTCTCAATCCCCAAGAGGGTCTAGCTATACAAGATTTAAGAAACTTGTAAAACCATGGTACCTTACATCTCCACCACCTCTCATACTCTTATATTTGAAGTAAATTTTTTGGGAAAAAAAAGGTTTAAATATTTGATCATCTTCACTCATGGAAAGACACTTCATAGCTACTATCTGATGTTTCATCCTTCTTAAAGGAAAAGAGATCTACAACCAAAGGGAAAACATAAAACAGATGGAAGCTCCCAGGACAATTACCTAGGATGAAATTGTTTTTGTAGGGAAAGCAAAAAGATCAGCTTATCACACAAATAGTGTTACCATGACTATACAAGGAAAGAGAATGTACTGTATCAATCCCAGGAAAGGGAAGCCTGATATTCAGAAAAATCTCAAGACTAGCTAGGAACTGTTGGAATTTTAAGACACAAGAAATAGCAAGAAGTGAACTAGTGCAATGGTTAAAATAGAGTAAAATGCAGAGCAGACAAAACAGACTTCCTCTGCAAGACTGTGTGGGATTTTGTGTATTGTATACTCTGTTCTGTTACAAATATTAATAAAAACAGTCCAGGAAAGTAATAAGCTAAACAGTTCATCACAATCTGTCCCCATTTTATCTACCATGATGAAACTCTACAATGATGCATCTTCTCCTGTACAGTCCCTCCTTGCTGAAAGTCTCTCTCTGTAAAACTTGTGCAAGCTTAACTCAACATCTTTCTCAAAATCCTCCTTCTCAGTGACTTCTCCCTCAAAACCCTCCAAGAAACCAACTCCAGTAACTGTTAAGTGGCTACTACATTGTCAGCCTATGTCTGGTTTTCCATTTTCCATCTATTTTCCTGCATCCCTTTTCTCTGTCCTGTCTTAAATAACAAACTCTTTTGGACCTAGCTTGCCTTTTCATATTTAAAAAGCACTGGACACAAAGAATCAGGCACAATGGGACACTGCCATAGTCCATAGAGGAATGTAACAAGAGTAAGAATAAAATTTAAAAAAAAAAAGAGGTGACTGGGGTTGTAATGAACTTAGGCCCTGCTAAAAACGTGCCTTCCATTTTAACTCAGGAACAATGAGAAAAGCATTATTAATTTGAATCTAACAAAAACTTCTTGCTTCCCCATTCCATGCCAAGTGTACTCTCCTTTCTCTATCAGTATGCCTCCTTTCTCACCAAGAAAAGAAAGGAGAAACAAGATGCTACCACTTTCCACAGCTCCAGCAACACACTGCCATCACCAAGATATTCATAAACTAAGTGAGATGAAATTTATCACTGTGCTGCTAAAGGAACTCGGCTGAATTTTTTCTTTTAATTAATGCATTGATCTATTGCACTTCCTGTAACTCACCACTTCCTATGTAATTATTGTTTCAAATTTTATTTCTCTGCTTGTGGACAAATGACATAAATGGTTCAGATGAAGAAAGGATTTGGAGCTTTCATGTAACACAGTAGTGCAGTGCACTTATGGCTGCAAAAGCCTTTTACAGCTTGCTCACCAAACCTCTAAAGAAATCTAAACTACAATAAGAATAACCCTTTAATAAAATGCTTTAGCAGCTGTTTAGAAAGATGTGATACCAAGGGTAGGGTTAAATGGTCATTTTTTTCATAACAGAGGTACATTACTAGTGGCTGTCCTACATAAATGCATGCTGGTATTTGAACTATTTACCATATACACACTCATCTAGGAAATGTCCAGAATCTTTTTCAACAAAACACAATTTCTAAATTGTAGTAAAAATTATAAATAGGGTTAAAAAGTTACAAATTTACCTCATGATGTAGAGTGATTGGATATTCACTTACAGTGAAATTCAGTGTTGAAAGATATAAAGTAGTGCATGTGGGAAAAATAATCCTAATTAAAAACACGCAATATTGCATCTAAATGACTTCATAAAATATAGAAGAAAGAAATCTGATAGTCACTGATTCTTTGAAGACAAGAAGTTTAGCACTATATATAGTCAGAAAGGCAAAAAGAAGTCAGAAATGACTATGTAAGGGATAGAGAAAAAAATGGAAAATGTGATTAAGCAATTGTATAGATCTATGGAGCTTCCACATTTTGAACACTGCATGCAGTTCTGACACATGCCTATCCCAAAAGTAGAGAAAGTATTTCACAAAGTAGAGAACATACATAGAGAGGTGATAGGAAGATCAAAGGACCAGATCCTACCAGAAGAGCAGTAATCCTTCCATAGATAAGAAGTCCCTAGTTTAAAAAGAAGGCAGTTGAACTGAGAATATGATAAAAGTAGATAAAAAGCTGTGAAGAAAACGAAGAAATTAATAAAGACTTAGTATTTCTCAACAATAAAAGAACCAGAAGCAGGGAGTATATATATTTTTTTAATAAAAAAGTAAATATTTTCACAAAACTCAGAAAATGCTCTCTTCTGCCTTGGCTTGATTCCTGTGTAGATTTTTGGGTGCCACAATATTAAAAAAAGACATTAAGCTATTAGAAAGTATCCAGAGGAGGACAACAAAGATGGTGAAGGGCCTTGAGGGGAAGCTGTATGAGAAGTGGCTGAAGTCACTTGGTCTGCTCAGCCTGAAGGAGGCTAAGGGGAGATCTCATAGCAGGTACAACTTCCTCATTGTAGGAAGGGGAAGAACAGGAGCAGGCACTGATCTCTGCTCTGTGCTGACCAGTGACAGGACCAAGGGAATGGCCTGAAGTTGTGTCAGGGGAGGTTTAGGTTGGGTATCAGGAAAAAATTCCTCACCCAGAGGGTGGCTGGGCACTGGAACAGAGAAGTGGTCACAGCACCAGCCTGACGGAGTTCAAGAAGTGTTTGGACAATGCTCTCAGGCACATGGTGTGACTCCGTGGATGTCCCGTGCAGGGCCAGGAGTTGTAGTCAATAATCTTTGTGGGTCCCTTCCAATTCAGGATATTCTGTGTGCATTTTGTAATACATCACCACCAGGACTCATTAGATATCAAAAATATTGGTAAAAGAAAATTTGACTAAGGGCTGAGCAGAGTTCAGATGAATGCATCACCTTTCCCTCACTCTGTTTCTGTATTCATCTAAAGGTCTGTCAATGGCCACTATCACAGACATGGTTTGGACTTCTATTCCAAAATTTGATTCCAAAATTTTTTTATTGTATTAACAATCCCTTCAGCAGATAATGCAGCAAATGGGATTTGAATACATTATTTGCTTTTCAAACACTCAGAATTACTCACTTTTTTAAAACTGTTTTCTCTACTTATGATACCAGCTGTATTAATCAACTTTATTACTAGCATTAGTATTTGTAGTAGTTTATAAATTAAATTAATTACTTTGCCCATCTATTTTGGCTGCCTAGGATGTGCTAAAAAAAACCCTCGTATCTAATTTTGGGGTACCTGGTTCAACCTGAAATAATTTAATAAGCATAACTGATTCAACAATACTCAGCATGAAGATGTAATGTGATAAAAGCTCTCTACAGGAAGTGGGTAAGAATTTGCTGAAGTGCAAAGGTAACAGACTTGTGCCTTTTTTATTGGGTTTTTATATATTTTTCCAACTTATATTGAAATTATTTTCTCTAGAACAATAAAACAATTCTTCTCAATAACTGTGATTGCTTTCCTGTCTTCAACAATGGGCTCTCTAAGGCAGAGACAAACCCATACATCACATATCATTGTGAGAACTACATGTGTGCGAGCTCGTACGCATTTGGTAACACTGGGTATTATTATAATCTGCATTAGAAAGTTCCAAAATGCTACTTTCTATTTTTAGAATTTGTTTTTTTCTTTATTTGGGAGTACCTTGAATATTCAATGCTGCATTTGTACTCTTTATGTTGCTTTTTATTGTTAAAAATCCTTATAGGAAACAAGTTTTCAGAACCTGAATATCAAATCCAATTCAATCAAAATGGTGAATTTTTTTAGATATTATTAAATAACTATAATTACTATTTTTAGTCTACTTTACATTTCTTATCAAAATGGCAACATTCTGCACAGAATCCTTTCTATCTTCCCCAAATGGACTGAGCCACAAATATGAAGCGATTGAAATCAAGTAAGGAAATGAAATATAAACAGTTTGGAATTAGTGACAGTAAAGTTCTGCTCACCTGAACTTCTGTCATCCAATTTAACATTTATATGCCTTATATTGAAATGCAATATGCTCAAGACTGCAATTTCACAGTGACATTAAACTGTGTTCTGTCAATATTCTATCAGACAGGAAATAAGGTTAGGAGAAATATCTTTAAAGGCACTACATTTTGCAGCAGGAACTAGAGAGCACTTAATAAAATACTTCACAAACTGTCCCCTGTCCAACTTCAAGGACTAGCATTTCTACAGAACAACCACAGGGAAAATAATTGTTAGCAGGATTACAAAAAGAGTAAAAGGTGGCAGGATAACACTGAATTGTGTTGCTCCTTGCTTATGATCTCTTAGTATGCAATTGGGTATTAGATTATAAAATTATTCTTTGTCCTAAGAAGTTCAACATATATTCTGTATTGACATCAAAATGAATTAAAGGTACAACAGTATGGAACACTGATCATGAGTATTTTAATATAGCCAAGAGTGCATAACCCTTTTTACCTGATGTACAAAGGGGTGGTTTATTATAATTTCTTTTAGGTGCTTTCTCTCAGTTCTAATTATCAGCTTCCTGCTTCAAAGCAAATGCTAACGTTATTAATTTCATTATTATCATGCTCTTGCATTCTCTGATTAAGAAGAAATAAAAAAATGTTGTGATGATGCTCAAATTTTGAAAAAAGTGTTCTTGATACCACAGAATTTAATTTTCGCCACTTTTATTCACTGTGGCATTCATTTTTTTGTCACAGAGACATTGGATGAACTTTCAGACCAAGAAGACTTTCTAATACTAGCAGGACTGATTGTAAAGAAAGAAGGAAATAATAGAAACAAAGGGGTGGGGGGAAGGATTCCTTTAACTTACAGAGTTAAGAGAATCGAGTGCGAGAAGAATGCAAATTTTTTACATTTTTTACATACATGAAGGTGGAGGTTAACAAAAATAGTTTTGTTTTTTATTAGGATAAACAAAACCAGTTCTGATTTCTGTGGTTCTTTCTTAACTTGGTGATTTACTCACTGCAAGTGAGGACTTCAGTGGTCTTTTTGCACCTTTTTCTTACTAGTAGATTGGTTCATTAGCATCACAAGAGATCAGAGCTAAAAATTAAAATTATTTGGAAAGATGCCAGCGTCACTTGTAGCTTACAGGCTATGGCATGACTTGAGAAACAGTGGCTGAGAAAAGGGAATGAGAATAAGGAGGTGAATGTGAAATGATAAGGAAAAGATGATGGAAAAGTAAGGTAGAGCTGCAGCAGAGACACTACTGATCTACTTTAGCTGCTAAGTGTTCCTTCTTGAACTCAAGCATACAGCACATGCTTTGAGATTTGCTTACAGTGACATCATTAAAAACGCTGCTTACTTGTTTCTCAGTTTCTGCATTGTATGAACTTCACATCAGGTTATCTGAGTTTCTACAAGATGAGGGTTATAGCATCAAACCCAAGAACACCTCAGGTCAAAGGATGGATTGCACTGACAGAATTTGCTGATGCAGAGGGGAAACACTGGTGACTGACTGCAAAAAATGGAGCTATGCATTGGTACATCAGATTAATGTAACAACATTCATTTGAAATGGGATGACTCTTGCTTTAGCTCTTAGAGAAAGTTTAATTTATGGTTACAATTTAGTTCTTGCATGTCCACCCAAGAGGACCACAATGCATTTTAGTGTGATTGATAGGATCTTCAGGGAAGGCTCTGGGCTATGGCAGTAAAAAGGAATTTGAGAAGCCCTGGCAGAACCCTTTTGTCTGCAAAGCTGCTGGCTGCACTATTTTTGGCTCAAGTTAGTCATTGGCCTTGGTCTTCAAAAAAATGCATCCACACAATTAAAAAAACCCAAAGACTGACAACCTTCTGCCTCCCCAACTGAATAAAACAGTAATGAGATGTGAGCAGCAATATTTCCCATAATTTACTATTATCTAATCTTGACCACGATCTTGAATACTGGAAGTAATGAATTAGGCAATAAAAGGTCCCATTCTTCTCCACTGAACTAAGGAAGGAAAAATGAAAAGCCATACATTTTCTCACTTTGATGCAAGATTTAAGAATTTTGTGATATGAAGTTTAAATTTTGGTTTGCTTCTTATGATCCTCAAATTAATGAAGAAAATAGTGAACACAATATTTAATTGACCTATAGGTCATAATGAATTATAGGGGTGTATAAGAAAAACCTACAGAATATGAAAACTTGTTCTTTTTCTCCACAAATTAATTACAAGGGAGATGCTTATAAATCTGTTCATTTCACTAAAGACTTATTTATTCAAGTGATTAGAGCAGCCATGTAGAACTATTTGCAGGATGAGGATCAGGATGCCACTCAGAATATGGAGGAGGCCAAATTACGGCAAATCCTTTATGAGCAGAAGGAGGAACCCAGTAGCCCAGCTGCAAGACTTGAAGGCTTTTCTGATAGAAAAAGAAATGGACTTTTAAGTATTACATGGCTGAGCAGGGAATTCAGCCTGGATTTCTCTCAATAGATAAACCCTGGACAAGGAGAGACTGAGAGCTGTGCTTGCTCAGTCTGGAGAAAACTCACAGGGGATTTTAGTGTCATTTTGAAAACCTAATGGGAGCATATGGAGGACACAGAACTAGACTCTAGGAACAAGGTGAAAGGACAAGACACACTAGACATGAGTTGCAATTGAGGAAATTCCTGTGAGAGCTTAGTAAAGTTTTTGTCATCATTGAGGTAGTCAAACAACGGAGCAGGTGCTCAGAAAGGTGGGATCTCAAGCTTTGGAAATACTCAAAACCCTGCTGGACAATGTCCAGAGCAACTTGATTTATTCTAAGTCAGCCTTGAGCAGGAGGTTAGAAAGGATGATCTCTAAATTTCCCTTCTGACCTGAATTATTTGAGAATTCCCATTAAGTGTCTAGAGTTTTTTTCATAAAAAGGGAGCCATGGGGATTTAAAGCATTACAGATTTGAATACAATCCTCAATTGCGCCTTTTCTTTGAACAGTCCTACATGTAGAGATGCAGTCAGAACCAATAGAGAATAATGCTAACAAAATTACAGACACTCATATAATTAAATATGGTGATAGATACAGATTCCTTTTAGTTAACAATTTCATTCTTTAAGCATTATTTTCTGCCACTTGTACTGAACCACCTTTCTAACATAAGGACAGAAGCTTGTGTAAATATTTTTATCAATAAAGCTTTTTCATTAGTGAGCTAGTTATATTCACATTGAACTGCATAATGAGAATGTAAAAATTTTCCATGAAGAAAGACAAATTATGTTTTGATTTTCTAAAATGGTATTAATAATGTGCTCTTATTTTAATGAAAATGAAATGTTCCATTTTCCATTATGTTTTACTTGTATTAATTTCTGCTACATTAATTGTACATAAATGCAAAATGGCATTACCCTACTTTGCAGGCTTCTATGACAGTACTTCAAGTTTACTGAAATTACATATTTGAAGTCTTTGAAGAAATCCTTTTCTGAAATGTATGGTCACAGGAAAATTACACATCTGACCTTACCTTTTGCCTGAGTATACTTTCTCCCCATAAAAAGAAATTTCATTCTCTTAGCTAACTCTGTTTGAAGAATATTTAATGAAAATTTACATAGAACCCACACTTTCTTCTTTTGTTACCATATATGCCATTTTACTTAGACTCACAGAATCATAAAGGTTGGAAAAAACCTCCAAGATCATCAAGTCTAAGCTTTGACTGAACACCACCCTGTCAATGAAAATACAGCACTAAATACCATGTTGTGCTGTTTCTTGAACACTTCCCAGGACGGTGACTCCATCCCTTTCCTGAGCAGCCCATTCCAATGCTCCACCACCCTTTCAGTGAAGAAATTCTTCCTGATGTCCAACCTGAACCTCCCCTGACACAGCTTGAGGTTGTGTCCTCTTGTCCTGTTGTGGGTTGCCTGGGAGAAGAGGCTAAACCCCACCTAACCCCACTGCAGTGAGTTGTGGAAAATGAAGATGTCTCCCCTGAGCCTCCTTTTCTCCAGGCTAAACAATCCCAGGTCTTCATTTAAACAGGAGTACCTATGTTCTTTCGTATGCAGAATAATACACGTATCTGATCTTGTTTCAAGAGATAAAATTTTAAAGAAACTATGTAGATGAATGAAAAATGTGTATATCAGATTGGGCTCAGAGAGAGTATGTTCTCCATAGTACCCCTAGTAGATGGGTATTAAAGATACTGCACAAGGTAGAAGAATACCCTATTTATAGCATACTGTAATTTCCCTTTGTCTCAACAGCTTTCCCTCTCCCTCTTTGCTCCCATCATATTATCTTATGATCTGAATAAAGAACTAAACAGACAACAGCAGGACCTACTCAGGAGGAGGCAGTTGTGTGATGTGTAGTGCCAGACAACATGAACATGAAAGCTTTTCACAGGAACACATCCATGACAGATTTTCAAACTCTCCTCCTGAAGCTAATTACCATTTTAGAAAAGGCTGGCTAATGATGAAAGAAAACACCTTCTTATCCCATAGCTGTCAGGTTTAACTAGAGCCTTAAACTCCCAGGCATAGTGTGCACTGTAGGTGTCCAGAAACCCTCTGCTTTCACAAACCAAAATAAGTGGCAGTGTTAAACTAATGCAAATTTATTTTAGGATGGTTTTGCCCACACCAAATTGTCACCGTGTTTTCTGAGGTGTTCTACTCATGAGCAATATGAGGAATTACAGAGATGTGTCTGTAAAGATACATTAGCCTCTGTCTTTAAGGTCTGCTATGATACTCTCGAAGTCCTTAAGCATGGTCAGGTAAAATGTCTTTCTTTAGAAGTCTATCTGCCACATAAGCGTTTCCTTACACAAAGAGAAAATCCCTAGCCCCACAGTGCATCACTACCTGAGGCTGATCTGGGTATGGAACAGGTGTCTTCTAGGTGAAATACCTTGTTACTTGCACTACAGGGTTAGAAAATTTGCAAGTCTCAGTGGAGGAAGCAGATCCTTGGATCTCTACAGCATCTAAAAGTTAGCTCTATGCTTGCATAGGCTCAAGTTAAGGCATTTGAGGGCAAATTGTCTGCTGGATACTCATCAAAACAAACAAGTTTGTGACATGCTTGTGACAGGCACGGTCCTGTGAGGACAGGCTGAATGGGGCTCTGAGCAACCTGATCTAGTAGAAGGTATCCCTGACCAGGGCAGGGGATTTTGAACTAGAGGTATTTAAGGTCCCTTCCAACACAAACCATTCTATGATTTGGCTTTATCAGTATAAGGACATAAAATGCCTTCAAATAAATAAACTTCTCAGACACATCCCTTAAAAGAGCTACCTTTAGCATATTTTCTATTTATTGTATGTAAATGTATTGTATATATTGTATCTAATACATAAATGCATGTAGATATGTAAACATATAATTAAATATATGTAGTGGTGTACTACAGAACCAAAGGAAAGGTTTTGACAGGCTTAACTTAACACAACTCATCCACTGCTTTGCTGATTCCCAGCAGTGGCTTAAAAAACAGTAAAAGACTTTCTGCTAATGAAAAAGTCTGTCAAGTCCAGATGTTCTGGTAAACAGATGAGCATCCTGACCTAGCTCCTGTGTAAGTCCTGGAGTGGGAGGTACTTCAGTTCCTGAATATACTGCCCTCTATGAAAGACAGAGCTCTTTGTTCACACTGACTTTTGATCCACAGCTCTCACCTGAATGGATAATTTTTGCCTCTTTGTATCCTAATACAAGCAGCAGCCTGTAGAACATACTTTCTAGTGCTGGTACTGAGCATTCACAAACTTGCATATAATTTTTTCTGCACAACCTACACTCTATCATGTGCCTTTCACTTTTTCAAGCACTTCCTTCCTACAGGACTTCTGTAATATTCAATCTACCTCAGCAGTTCAAAGTATCCAATGCATAGAGTTTTAATCAGTCTTTTCTTCCTTTGCTTCCAGAAGAAGTAATCTACCTCAAGATTGCTGACTAAAAGCTCAGATCAGGCAATATTCAGTCATGTAAGAAAGAAAGAAAGTAATTTCCCTTAAGGGGCTGCTGAAATTGGGCCATCCTCTTGGGGCAGGTAGAATAACTACTGGGATGCATGAGGATACACCTGGAGCATTTTTGCAAGTGCACTAAAGCACCAGTGGTCTGTGCTCACTGTGGGAAGGAAGGCACTAAAGAACAGATCTTTAGCAGCACGCACCTTGTAAACCATTCAAGTGCTCTCCCAGGCCATGGGTATATCATTTAATTGGCAGAGGGAGAGTGGTGGCAGATGGACCACTGCTAATCCAAAAACATGACCAGAGGAGGGAGTGCTCCAGCTGAGACCTTGTGTGGCTGATACTGTTTGGTCAGCCTAAGATGCAGCTGCACGCTCAATCCAATTTTATCCCACACAGCAGAATGTGACTTTTGGGAGAAACTGTCATCTGTCCCCTGTATAAAATGCTAATGAAGTTGTCCAGCCCCTACTCCTCTTTTAGCAGGTGTGTGTGTTGGGGCCTTTTGTGCTATATACAATGGCTCATAAGGAAGACTTTAATGTGAGGACTGTATGGCAAGGAAAGCTGATTAATCCACTTCAGGGGCTCTTTATAGCATGCTGGAAAGGACAGCTGATACAGCTGCATACCATGGTGGCTTTAGGTAAGAACATTTTAAATATTTAGATACCTTCATTTTTAATTCTGGCAAACTTGAACCTATTAACACCAAAGGCTTTCTTAATTAAAAGATGTAAGAAAGGTGTCAAGGAAAGCTTCTCTAAACCTTTCTAATACAATTTCATCTGAAAAATACAATCAGTTTTACAGCCACAATAACTTTAACATTTGAAAAGAATTTTAATTAATGATTGCATATAATACAGGATTTTCACTCAGAGCTTTGCCACCCACAAGCAGAATGATAATCCAAAGACTGAAGAATCAAATTTTGCATGGAACCATACCTCCTTTAAGTATATACCTCTGTCACAGAAACACAAAGGAAAAATGAATGCCTTGTATTCAAATCTAATTCTAAATTCTGTGAAAATACACTTTCAAAGACAGAATGACATCTTTTATCCTTGGAAAAACCTGAAACTTCTAAACAGAGTTTGCTTGGTAAAGTTACTTTGAGCAGCCAAAGCAGCAAATAGTCACAGCCCTTCCCCTGATGAAATCATCCGTCACAAAAATAAGTAATGTAAAAGTAAGTAATGTAGGTAATGTAAAAAAGTGAGCTGCTAGGCACTGTTCTGTTCTTCAAGAGGCAACAACCTGAAACAACTAAAATACTACTATAGCATTAAAAACATCAGCCAGTTAGAATCTGCAGTTTTAAGAGTAACGATAGCTGCTGTTTTTACAAACACAGTCCAGTACTTCAACTATACTGAAGTATTAGAGTTTACAGTAGTGATGTAGTACAGGAAGTACACTGAGATTTATAGATACAGAGAACTGTCTGAAGGGAGGTGGCCATGAGGCCAGAAACAGAACTAACAGGCTTTTGTGCAGAAAATAACAAACTGTTCCTTTGCAATAACAGACAGTGGTGAAGTTTCTAAACTATAATGTGTTACTGCTAAAATTAACTCTCCAACTCATCATTTACAGAGAAAGGATACAAAATGTGACAGCTGCAAAGCAAACTGCTCACTCTCTATTAAAAAAAAATAAAAAATCATAATTCGTTAACAAACAAAACATACATCCTCAGCAAAACCCAAAATGAGTTCCATCAAAATGATTTTGCACCCATGAAGAATGTCTTGGTTAAAAATATCCTTTCTGAGATTTTATTGAATTATATAGCACAGAATTCTCTGTTAAAGCTCTTCATGGTTTGGGAGAGGGTACTTGAGAGGGAGTAACCTAGTGCCGGTAATAAACTGTAGGTTGGGTCAAGAGACAGGTCTGGGTAGGAGTCCCATTAGCAGAAATTAGAGGGAGAGAGAGGTTAGCAGGAGATTAAATTGCAAGGCAACACTACAAGTCAATAACATTTGGGAATATGTGGGTATTTATTCTCCTGGAGAACTGGCCAAATCTTTCTCTGCATTAAAAACAAAAAGCAGTGAGCAGTAATGCTTCTAAAATAGTACAGCATTTACTGTGAAACAGGTTCTTTTCGTGTTCTGGCACAAGTGTTTGTATACTTTTAAGCGAAACAGGGTAAATAAGCCATAATAGAATATATAGCTATGTAACAGTACAAAAGTACCTGAAAATAACTATAGTATTGTGACTGTTTTCCAGACCTAAAGAAATAGAAATACACAATGGAAAGTTTACCACATTTATAAACTAGATCACAACAATTTCTCTTTAACATACTTGTGATTCAAACTGTAAGTACCTTAGGATCAGATGTCAAACAAACATTTTTAATAGATTGGCATTTCCTAGCCTATCTAGATAACTCCTTAAAAAGGACTGTATTTCAAGGGAAATTACGAGACTCCTTAAGGCTGACTTCAGTAGATGGTTACGTGAACGAGGAATTCAGAACAGCACATTCCACTCCCGCCCTTGGAGGATGGAGTGCTCTTTCAAGAGGCTACCAGGCTTCCACTTGCTAACTTTTACTTGTGTGAGACCAAATGTAAAAGCAGGATCTCTTGTACATCCATTAAACTCAGTCACTTAGTAAACTAAGTAATGGAATCCTCTCAGTGGAAAGATGACCTCAGTGCTTCACCGTGGGTGCTTGTAAGAGCATTATAGTAATTAAAAATTACCCCCCGACCGAGGGTAATGTGGTTTCATGCAAGTCACTGCATGGAATGACATTACCCTCCATCAGGGGGTAATTTTTAACAGTCATTAGTAATCTTAAAGCTTACAAACACTGGATAAAAAATAGTAGTGTGATAGTTGCTTCAACAGCAAGGAAATTAGCAACTTGAAAACAGATGAGTGGACATCTGTGCGATTCATTAGGGACACACTATTTAAATAGTGCCTTCCTTTAAAACCCTGCAACACTATAAATAACAGTAAGAGTGGGCAGTGGCATTGCAGTTCTGTTTTGGTACAGGTGAATTACAGGTGAGGAGACTCTAGCTGAATTTAGATGAGAAGTTATGGTAGCAAGAAACTAGATAAATAAGAGCTTTCCCAAAAATCCAGACTAAGAAGTGCAGGCTGAAGAAGATACACAGACACCAGACACTTGGACAAAAGTCTGGGTAGAATTTAAAATAGCAGTAAACCAGTATTTCCTTTACTGTGACAGCTGATTTCAGAAATTAGATAAAGTTTATGTATTATTGCCATGTGCAGGTAGAACTGAAGAAAACGGAACAACTTACTCGGTCAGAAGCAGACAGAAATGTTTGCATAACTTGGAAAATTATGTTTTGCATGTCAAAAAACCCTACAGATAGGAATGTATTAATATTGTGGCTTGAATCTGACAAGAACCACTTAACACCCCTCTGCAGTCCCAGCCTGAGCTTGTCTATGCCAATTCTTTACTTTTTCCCACTAGGATTTATGAAGCTCGTGTTCCTACACAATGTAAGACTCATGCTATTTTTCCACTTTACTAATATCACTCCTTTTACCTGAGGAGTTTTAAATATTTCATGGAGTTTTGCTAATTAAAACTTTCATCACCCCATGTGAAATATGTATGGTAAGGGGACAGACAAAAACCACTCATCAGTAATATGGATCTTGGAAGGAAGTTGGCAGTAGGCTGACAGCAGTGTTAGTCTTTCCACAGAAGATGGAGAAGACTGTTGTATTCAGCCGACAGTTGAAAGGATTTCAGCAGGATGAATGTTATCACCTAAATGGAGGGTTGGTCCAGGAAATGGAAGCTTTGCATTTTCAAACAACTCTATTTATGTGCAGTACATCTAATGGATTCAAGCTTTCTATGAATGAATGTCCTGTGCTCCCCAAGAACTGTATGCCCAGATCTCCTCTGGGTCCACAGCACCTGCTCCCCAACATCCCCCAGCTACCTCTCCTACTGCTATAATGAACTAAGTAGCACTAATTGCTAAACAGCAGGAAGGCTAAAAATTGGATGAAATTTAAAGTGTCTCCAAGTATCTGTAAATTCCTCCTTTAAGATGATCCAACAGATGGACAGAGTGTCCCTCAGCACTGCACTGGGACAATGATTCAAAACAAACTTACAGATTTTCAACTTAGCTAAGAATTTAAAGAGCAGTTTGCAACTCCATTCAGAATTATGTCTAAAAGTGCTGAGCTCTAAGCAATCACATGATGACAAGGCTTTTGGCAGTTATTGATCACTCTCACTGACAGTGGAAGCTAATCATGTCTTGCTGTATTTATTATTTTAACCCCTCCATCTAGTGCCCTTTTTTAACTTATCCTGCCCACCTATTCTGCCTGGTATTTTGGATTTCAGGTTCAGCAGTGGTAAGATCTTCATTAATTAGGTGTTTGAATGCTTAATGTGAAAGTGTCACGTGGAATTGCTTGAATGGTCTTTAGGTGTTTTTTGCTAACAATCTTAAATTAAATAACAGGCAAAAATATCACATTATATATGAGGTAAGCTCAGTACCCTCTGGAGGTTCCCATCTCTCTCCAATATCTTAAAATGGAAGCCATGGATAGTAAAATATCCATGTTTATATTATGTTTATTTAAGATTCAAACTAGAAGGAAATAATCCGACTCCACTGACTCTGGCAGTCAGGGGCACCACTTACCTGCTCCAATTAGTTCAAGTCTAGAAGTAGTTTGGGGCACAGACAGATTGGCAGCCACATTCATAATATTTTATTTCTGCACAGATCACAACATTTTAACTACCAAATAAATCTCAGTGACTGGCTTAAGGTCACATGCCATGCTAGTGCTTCCCTGCTAATAAACCAGGTTCTAAAAAAAAACCAAAAAACAAAACAAAACAAAAAACCAGGCAAAGTAACTCCTGGTAATTTGGAGAACTATTTTGCATGCATAACCACATCTGAAATATTGTGATTTGCTTCTTGGATCTAATGTGCTTGTTACTTGCAGGTACTGCCAATACCACACAAGTTGAGTTATTAAAGAAGTGGGAGTTAAAAATAAAAAGAAAGAAACTTCTCAGTTTCTTCACTGTGTGCCCTCATCGCATTGTCTTTCTACTGGTTTCATAAAGAAAGAGATAGGCTGTAATGGTTAATCTATTGTTTATTCA
Organism: Parus major; assembly: GCF_001522545.3. Lineage (NCBI taxonomy): Eukaryota > Metazoa > Chordata > Aves > Passeriformes > Paridae > Parus > Parus major. The sequence continues at coordinate 100,781,377 of NC_031769.1, forward strand.
AAACCACCAACAGAAGTTAATAGACAGTTATAAACTAATTGAGTGCGTCTGTAGTGCTATGTCCTCATTCATCTCGCTTATTCGATTTAGCTCTGTTAGTGTTCCATATGGTACAGTGCCCCTGCTGCTAGGAACAGTCATTCATTGCAAAAAAACCCCCCTGTAACAACAGGAAGCTAATAGTTTAACTGTTCCTCTAAATTTGTTTGACAAAACTGACATTTAGTACGCCACGTCACGTTGTCAGTAATCTGCAATTTACCCTTAGGCAGGCAGTGGATGCTCATTTTATTTACCTCTCGTAGTTAAAAGCATAATTAATATTCCACTCTGAAACAAAGATTAGAGATTTGACAAACATTGCAATTTAAATTCTCCATTATAGCAAACATTAAAATCAAACATCTTTCACACACACCATTGCATAAAGGACATGTGTAGCTGTAATTTAACTTTTTAGTCTTTAATACCACAAACTAATTTCTGCTGTCAGTTTAATGAGGTGGAAAACACAAATCTTGTTGCACTCTGTGCACACAGGCTGGGACAGTTAGACTGCAGAGAGCTTGGATCAGTTTGCCTCATAATGTTTCAGTCAAAATCCCCAAAGCATTGTGAGCCTAAAAAAGAAAAAGCCTAAAAAAGAAGTCTTAAAGACTTTGTTTAACAAAAGGCTTCAACAGGTATTTCAGGAACAAAAACAGTATAACACCACCATCAGCAGTTTTCTGAATTGCTGCAGCATTGCTGAAAAATTCCCAGGAATTGTGGTGAGGGCTGTAACTTTGCATCAGCGCTACCCGTAGCACAAATCTCAGCTAAATTCTCCAAAGACTGCAGAAGGAGGGAGACTTCCCTCCCTACTGCCTGCCCTCCTTCACCCTGCTTTGCACACAGCTCAGGTTAGGCAGTCATTTAAATCATTTAATCACGGGCTTAAGGCACAAGCAGGTTGCAGTGATTCCTGACCTGGGTCAGCTGCCAGGCTGGAAGCAGGGACTTGTTTGGCATTGTCTCTGCCCCTTTCCCAGTACCTTCGAGGCCAGGCTGGCATGCTCCTCCTCCTTATGCTCCTCCAGCATTTTCTCTGTGCCCACGGATTTTACACCTACAATAAATGCAAACCCAACTGCAGCGCTTCCTGCTCCCAGAAGTTACGCTCTGTGCTCAAGTCCCACACCAGGCTGCTCGGCGGCGCCTGTGGAACAACTGATTTATTGTGCCACATTCTGTGACAACAGGGCACATTATCAGACTGGCAAAGTAGGGGGAGCTCGCAGAAAAATAAATGACTGAGGTTTTTAACTCGTGCTAATTTCTATTGAAATTCTAGATCCGTAAATTCTGTGTGACTGATTAAAATTATTAACATGTAGAACACCTTTAGGCAACCATGCTGGCTCATTAAACATGGAAGCCTAGAATTATCTCCACTGTAACAAATGTGCGTGTGGATGTCTGTGTTTCAGAGACATACATCAGGAATTCGAAATTTTTTTCACATTTCTTCACAGAAGCACTGATTATGCAAAAAAAAAAAAAAAAGGACAGTATAAACTCAACAAAGAGGCTGCTGTTACTGTCTTCTCAATCCATCCTATGTAGTAACCCACTGACTCCTGACTCCTTCACAAGACTTCATTAGTCACTGCCAACTTCAATCTGCTTCAGTTATTTTGCATTCAGCTCCCAAAGGAAAAGCACTCTCCCCACTGATCACAGACTAAACTAAAGATAAACTGGCTCATTTTATAACACATCAAGTTAACCTGTCCTGAATCTCACTAACATTACAAACTAGGAAAGAAATCCCTGAATATATCGGACCACATCCCAATACTAAATAAGAGAGATGCACATTTCTAACACTGTGTCTCCAAAGCAAGTTTTAGATGCAGAGAGGTCAGTATCAGCATATTATTTCTCTCCTGCATGTCATAATGAATGCATGCATGTAAAAAACCAATTTTAATAGTAGTATTATACTTCAGAAGAGTGCTGCTGATATACTATCTGAGATTCTGTGAATAAATTATTTGAATGTGCAAATATTTGAAAAGGCTATAGTAATTGCATGGAAGTTATCTAGATTTTTTATTTAATTCTAAATGAGATTCAGGTTATGAAGATGTATAAATCAGGAGATAAGCAGCAGAGCCACAAAGGTCAGAATCACAGCTGTTGATAAAGGGAACCTCATTAATCATAATGTAAGAAATGCCATGTTGGATTAGACCCGAGCCCAACTGGTCTTACATCCTGTTTCCATAAACTTCTGGATGTTTTAGGGAAAGTATAAGAGATAACATGAAATGAAAATGTAGAAAAAACTGCTGCAAATCCCCTATCAGCAAGAGACTGTTCTAGATTTTGAAACATAGAGTTTTACATGCCTTCCAAAATGCTTCTTTTAACATTGTTTACACCTGAATTTTAACAGTTCTCCCTCTGCATGTTTTAGAAGTCCACAAAGATGTCCAGTCCACCTTTGAATCTTACTATAATCTTAGCTCAAGCAGCACCTGGTGGTAATCAGTTTCATCGTATAATTATGCATTAAATTAAAGCTTTCATTTCTTTTTAAAATGCAACTTAATTAAAAAACCGTTCTCTTTATGCTTGTATTAGCTGACTTACGACGAATAGAAATTACTGGTACAATTTACAATTAATTGATTTGTTTACTTTTAACATACCTATTTTTAAGTTTTTCCTTTAATGGCCAATGCTTAGTGTTTCAGTCCCTGCTCATGTGGCTTATTCTGTGCCTGACTCCTAAACTTCTCTCCCCCTTCATTATTCTCTTTTGGATGAAGACTGATCAAATTACGAGCAGTTTCGAGGTTTACAACTCAGATGCTCATTTGGCCCTTCTAGGTTCAATTCTTTCAGTATTTTATTCCAAATCGAATTCTTCCACTTTGTTATGAGATTGATTGCAACACAAACTCTTGAGAAGCCACTTGAAAGCCTTTTGTGTTTCTGAACTGGTCTAACAACAATGGATGGATTTTACAAGAGCAAATTAAGACAGAAACTTGCATGACAGGAGAATTTATTTCTTTCCTGATTCTAAGTAGCAACACTTGACTCAACACTGTTAACTTTTCCTCTTCCAGGTAAATGGAAAGACAAGACTGCCTTCAAGGAAAATCAAAGAGGCACAAGCACACGTTGGTAGCCCTCACATGTAATTAGTGTGTTCCATTGGCTCAGCATTACTGTAGCAAGAAGAGGGAGGGGCTTCTTCCCTTGGGAGTGTCTAGAATGATGTAAAATCCATTCCATCCTCAGGGCATCAAATTTGCTATAGACAGGGGAAAATGGGAAAGCCTGACCTTCATTTGAAAAGCTAATAAACATATAGGGAATGCTCTCAGCTCTCTTGTGTCAAAAGTGAAGTCCCTAAGTGTCAGGGTCTTGTAAAATCTGGTTTGTATCTGTGGTGGAGATAGGGATAACAAGGTTTTCTCTAAACTATTCAGAACTGCTTTTGTTTGCCTTTTGAATTTGCCCCTAGGGTCAGCCTAGCAGACTTCAAATACGAAAACGACCAATGTTCACACCAGAATCTTTGGGATTGTCTGGGAAGGTTTGCTCTGTGAATCACAAAAAATCACTGCAATTATTTTACCTGGGCTTTGTATGGCCCTTCCTCTCCATAAACTTCCTTGCTCTGATCATGCCACAACAAGCTGGAGAAACCAACACAGGTTTTCTTAGTCAGGACTTTTCTGTAGTTTCATAAGAAGAAGAGAAAAACCCACATTGCCTGCACTTACTTGCTTTTTCTCCTTGTCCTACTTTTAAAGGAGAAATAAATAAACAACAATTGCTGTGGCAACAGAACAGCAACAATTAAATCCCTGGCATTTTCATGCTCTTCTAAGTGATACGCTCCAATCAAGAGACCTTTAACTTCTGTGAGAATGGTCTTCAGAACAGACAAAGACAACTGTGAACAAAACATCCAGTTTGAAGGTTCTGCTTGAAATGCTCCTATCTCTGAATGATGCCTAAAATTTTTTTCAACATTTGCACTCTAAATGCTGAGATGAAATTTATAAAGAACAGTCTAGTGGATTCAAATTAACATGAATTTCTGGGATTTGTTTTCTGCCTAAACAGCACAACAAAAGCATGTCTTATTTCCTGTGTCTTTCAATAAGCTCTTGACTCTACCTGTGCCAGTCTTCTGAGGTATAATTGACAGAATTCACAGGAGTTCAAGAAATTATAGAATTCTTACTGATAACGTCTTTTCAGCCTAGTCTGGGGGAATCTACCATGGAAACATTCAGTTTCCTTTCTAACTGTGGGCCATTGCAAATGTTTTGCTAAAACTGACAGAACTAACTTAGATTTCTAATCTTTTGCCTTAAAGCTTCTTCTCAAAGAAATGCAATTTTCTCAACATGGAAAATGTCACCTAATACAAGCTCCACTTAGGAAATTGAAGTTCATTATACACCTAAAATGAGACTCTATCATATTATACAGAGTATGCCAACATTATGTCCATAGATGACTAGGTAGGCAATTACATATGAAAGCTAACTGAATAAACAGAGGTATTTTTGGCAGTCTAGATCACAGCTAAAAATGTCTTGTTTTCTGATCTGTCAAATTATTTTCATACGTATGTATAATACAGATCGGTGTACATGTATCCTTCTGCATTACCAGACTAAGAGTACTGAGCAATAAATGATAACAAGACTTTCTATATTTATGTTATATAACCTCTTAAACAACCTTTTCCAACTGCAAACTCACATTATATGCAAAGAAGCAGTTAACTGACTTTACCATTATATGTTTAATTTGATTATACTTGTGGCTTCTTTTTAAAACCTTCCCCACTGAACTAATTTATTCCATGAACTTAAATGTGCTCTATCTAGGACATTGCTGAATTTTTTTTTTCCTTCACAAAAGTTTATTAAAATTTTTGAATCTGCCCTGCCATTGACATTTGGGGCTAATGAGTGAAAATCTTGAATTGGTAACTAACTATGTCAGTGGGACCTATGTGTATAAATGCTTGACATGTCTTAGGAATCAAATCCTTTATGAGAAAATTTGATGTTGTAATAGCTATAGGTTCTTGAACTTCTCTTACAATACTAAATTATTAATTCATCCCACTTATCAATTCTTTTACAAGCATTTAGGAATCAAACAAAATTTTCTATGCTCTCTCAGATTCCATTTTAGAACATGTGATTTTACAAACCCAAAGTCTTGCTGAGAAATGCACAGAAAGCTCTGAAGGAAATGTTTTACATCCCAGAAAGGCTAATTTAGGCAGCTATCACTGCATTAGGTAAGTCAAAACCACTTATTTATTGTTCAGAAATTTTGGAAACTATGATTTAACTGGTTGTGTCCCCAAAGAATGGCACATGGTATTATTTTAAGACTTTCAGAGGTGATTTGTGTCAGTACAAATATAAACAAAATAAAACCTTCCTGATTTGCTGTGATGGTGGAATTGTACTGCCTATCAGTTCACTGCTTTAGCCTAAGAAGGGTGTGAATTGAAGCTGTGATGGTTGGATTGGCCACAAATTTGTGGTAGAGAGTGACATAGATAAAGTTTCTCAGAGGTCTCTTGTAGTGTAAACACATTTCTCTTTTACCTCTCGGTGTTTCTAAAGTTCCTGGGACTCTGTAGTTTTTGAAAATACTTGGCAGCTAGTTGAAAGCTGGAAAATTTGCAAAAAGCTCTTGCCAGTAAAGTCCTACTCATGCATGCTGTGTTTAGGCTGTGTATACACTGTGGGAATGTTTGTGTCTGTGATGGATGAATCATTAGGATGATAAAGCTAATTGAACAGTATAGAACTGTTGTGCTGAAAAAATTAATTTTGACTGTTTCAGATAGCACCAAAATGTATTTCCTTGACAAATGAATACAACTGTGATGGTTTGGTGTACAAGGTTCCTGCCAGATTTCAGTCTTTAATGGATGCTGCATCTCAGTTCTGTGAATGCAGCAACACTCAGCACTTTAAAATAATCACTACATTCCACAGGACAAGTCATGAGACCTGAAGTCATATAACCCAGCACCAGAGCACCATTTGTGGTCCCCAGCATAAGAAGGAGCTGTAAAGTGAATCCAGAGGTGGGCCACAAAGATGATGAGAGGGCTGGAGCAGCTGTCCTCTGAAGACAGGTTGAGAAAGCTGGGGCTGTTTGGACCGGAGAAAAGGCTCCAGGGAGACCTCACTGCAGCCTTCCAGTAGATAGGGGGGGTACAGAGAGTTGTAGTGATAGGAAAAGGGGTAATGGCTTCAAAAGGAAAGACGATAGATACAGGTTAGATGTCTTGAAGGAATTCATCACCTAAGGATGGTGAAGCACTGAAATATGTTGCCTGGAGAAGATGTGGATGGCCCATCCCTGGCAGTGTTTAAGGTCAGGCTGAATGCGGCTCTGGTGTACTGGAAGGTGTCCCTGCCCATGGCAGGAGGGTTATAATAACATGATTTTAAAGGTCCCTTCCAATCCAAGCCATTTTACAATTCTATGATTTTTCTTTTGGCTAGAATACTTTTCTAATTGACAAGTAAATTCAAAAAACTCTGAAGTATTTAACTTGGCAGTATTTGGGTCAATAATAGCAGAGAAACTACTCCATAAAAGCAGCAGTAAAGTTACAAGCAGTACAGGTACAAGCAACCTCAGAAATTAGATATCTTTTGAAGTTTTCATATAATCTTTTTGAATACTGTAGCTATCTCCATTACTAGACCTGAGCATCACAGATCACAAAGAACTAAGGGAATTCAAAGGAATAAAAGTAACTTAGGATGAAAGAAAGTTGAAAAGAATAAATCAGCATACATGGAATAATAGGCTGAAGATGATGTATAGATATGGAACTTCCAATCCAATCACTCTTCTGAATCAGATGCAAATACAATTCAGGTAAGTTTTAAATGAACTGCAAAGACTGACCTTTCTTACCACACCTTCCATTCATCACACTTCACTGATGCAGGTACCAGGCTGAGAGCCATCTCCTTTCATCTCTGAATCTTTCCCACCCTCCTCTACACACAACCCCCACCCCAGAAAACTGTTACTGAAGCAAGGTATGCTTGTCCCTTTTTTCCACCGTTTTGTAGTCTGTAAGCAGCCATTGTGCTTTCAAAACTAATCTTCTTTCTATTTATATATCAATAAAAGAAAGCCTAGACTGCAGCATTTCACTAAACAGCTTCAGGGATTTGAAAAGAAAACAAGCCTATTTCACTTCAAAATGTCAAGATTCAATTCACCCTACCATGCTATTCAGCATACACAAAGAAGGGATAAAACATATCCTAAAGTGTAGTAAGTGACTACCAATCAAAAAATGTCACATTTAGGTAGAGAGCTATTGATAAACCTAGGGGAAGAACAGGAAGAAGCGGGTACTAATGACAACAATTATTCACATACACACCCCTGAGGGGCAGGAAAAAAAGCGATAATTAAGACTGTAATCTGTGTATCTACAATAAATATGAACTGACACTAAAGCAAAGGAAATTACTTCACTGTTGTCTCTGTTAGCATCCACAATACAGTGATAGCATTTGACTGTGTTCTGTTCCTACAAAAATAGCAATGGCAGTTTAAGTAACTAGAGAGACTGTTTGAAGATGTTTCAAATTCCTCCCCCCTTTTCTTCTATCTTGGAAGAGTGCCTCTATTCTAAGGAGATGATTGAAAAATAATCTGAGGACACTTTTAACTTCAATACCAACCACTAGAATTCCTCCATGTCTTTTTTCTGCCATTTTCATGACAGTATGTTTACTAAGAATGAATTCATAGACATAAGCCAAGAAACAATAAATCACTCCTATGTATATAAAGAAGATTGGTCTTGAAAGCATAATTTTGAATAGTCTGCAAGGAGCTAAACATTGGAGAACACTGGAGAATAGCCTTGCAGCTATTAAAGGTATGCTCTATATAATTTGCAATATTTAATTAGTTGCTTATTTATCACATCAAAAATGCTAGTGAAAACCTCTGCTGTTTTAATGCAAAGATATTTTGATCACACAACATGTTCTCAGAACACTTATACTGTACACTCAGCGATCTATTCTATTCTATTCTATTCTATTCTACTCTACTCTACTCTACTCTACTCTACTCTACTCTACTCTACTCTACTCTACTCTATTCTATTCTTGTTTGAATTGTGTTGTAATGATTCCAAGGAGTTCAAAGGAGTGATCTAAATACTGCAAAGCACACAGAGATCCACGATTATTCTCTGCTGTCAAAATAGTTACCTTTAACTTAGGTTTCGATTAGCACAAGGCTGTAGGTACAGCCAGGAGAAACAGGAGCGTGTTTGGAGGAAGACTGCATGTCAGCTATATTAACAAAGATGGAATCAGTGCAACTTTCTTCAATGAACCAGCTATGTCTTCTCCTCATCACTTCATGAAAACCTTCATGTCTGAGTAAAGACGCAGGACTGCATGAACAGTCCATTATAACCTCCAAGAACCTCATTATAACCTCAAAGAAGAACACTGCCACCAGCATGCCATGCCACCTCTTGGTCTCCTGGACAGCAATTACTATGCACACTGTGGGTGCTAAAAGGCATTCTCTATGAGATTGCCTCTTCCTACTGTTAAATTCCAACATCTTCTTCCCTGTACTTTTGTGCCCAGCTCATCTTCATTTCCCTGTCCTCCAGGGTATTTATAATGCTTGCTTACCCATCAGTAAACTTCATTAGCACACTTCTGGGTTTTCCTGTGACACGATGAATAACGGCAGATCAGTCTTTAGAGCGATACTTAAGAAGCTTCTATGTCAAAAAAAGGGGTTTGCCACTAATATAACTAAGCATTGCCATCTCTCCTTTGATCACTTTTGGTGCTTCCATCTGTAGTAATTGCCATCCTGCCCAGTTTAAGAAATACACGTCCAAATGGCACTGCACCTCTTGCCTTACTGAATTCCAGACAGATTGACCAATTACATTCCTGCTGTGTAGAAGATCATATCATTTATAGTACTACACAAAAATATCCTATTGATTTAGCATGACCTACCTCAGGAAATCTACTTTCATATGATTTATCTTTAATCTCGTTTCCAAATAATTTTATTAAAAAAACATTCTAAAGTCTTGAATAAAAGTAGGATGATCTAAGACAACAGTTGCTCGTGGGTTTTTTTTTTCTTGAAGACCGGGGCTGCATTCAGTATTTTCCAGTCACACAAAACCATTCTGACTCAATAACTCTATTAAAAGCTGTTGCTATTGGACCTGTCATTTCATCTGACACTTCTTTTGGAATTTGAGAAGGTGCATAATTTGCTTCCTCCAGCTTGGGGCTTTGAGTTTTGCTTCCACCATGCAGGGGTAATTTCCATTTTCAAAATTATTTTCTTTATTTTACTTTAGGCTTTGAGTTTTGCTTCCACCATGCAGGGGTAATTTCCATTTTCAAAATTATTTTCTTTATTTTACTTTATTTTATTTATATGGTAATTTCCATACCTTTATTCATGGCAGTCATTCTTCCTACAGGCATTTATCCCCATGTTAACCATGATCATAAGATATAGCCTTTGTTCAAGAAACTCTCTTCAGCATGGAGACCAGGAAGAAACAGCATAAGAAAGATAAATCATGCATTCAGAACAGGTATTATGTTGTACGGCTCAAATGATTATACTCACATCTTGGATGATTTGCTTGGTGAGTTATGTAATAATGGAACCTTATGGTAATAACCTTAATTCACAGCTAAAAGAAATTATTTCTAGAGAACACTAATTGTGCTGATTTTGTTTCAATCATCCAAGTGCCTGAGTTTTTACTGATTTTACATCAGTGCTAGTGCTCTGATGTAAAATATCATACTGCTGTGTTCCAGAGAGACACAGAAAGTCTGAATTGTCCCAGAACATGCAGGAAAGATTTTAACTAAGGCAGGAATTTTAACGCGGCCTTGGGATACAATTTGAAAGTAATCCTTCCTATTCCAAGTCATACAATTTAATACAAAGTTACACACTTCTAGTATCAAGAATTTCTGGTAATAGCTGAGAGCACATTTAACAAAGAAGTAAAAGACCTTGGCATATTATTTATCATCAGATTATTATAATCCATCAATATGATGCTTTAAAGAAGGAAATTCAATTCCTGGCTGTAACAGGACAGACATTTCCAGAGACAGAGAAGTATTAATGTCAGAATTGTCAGGGTACAAGGCACTGGCAATAGCTTATCTGGACTTTTTCAGATGGAAAAAAAAATCCCAAAATTCCCTCAAACTGGATTAGATACAAAGAAGGGGTTCTGGTTTATGTAGAGCAGAGACCTTATTTAACAGAGGAGAATTTTCAGAAAGCTCATGTGAGGAAATGAGTTCCACCTGGGACACATACAGATATGGCAGCACAGACACATGAAGACCACCTATAGCTAGGAAGAACTTTATGTCTTTGCCAACTAATAACTTGGAGATGAAGAGAACCACATAAATTGGAGGTCCATGCTGCCATGAAGAAAACAATTTCCTGTAAAGTGTATGAGCTGGAAGTAGTCAAATATGGACCAAAAGTGGTCAATGTATGGACCAAACTCCAGAGCAGAGGAAGCTTCCCAGTACATATAAATTTATGAAAGCAATTTTATGACATTATTATGGAGAAAGCGATTAGATTTGATGAGCCTTCAAGTCTGAAGATCCTACATGCTTAGAAATTTATGTGCTGCGATAATCAGAGTAGCAGGAGCAAAATTTTCATGCATTACATTGTGCACATGGTTTTTTACTGATTTATACAACTTGGCTAAGTAGAGATATCCCATATCAAAATGGAATGTGCAATTTTTCTGTACACAAAATTTTGTGGCAGGATAAATTGTATATTAATCTGTTGGAATTCAGAGGTAACCAGTATTTGGCTATTAAATAACCATGCAAATTTGGTACATTTCAACAGTTTCTACACTAGTACAAGTTATTTTCTTGATAAATCAAGAAAAATCCACCCAAGATGGGCCAAAACTTGACAGTACATAACTAATAAAGAAGCAGTCAGTAACAGTAGAAAGCAGCTAGATCATAGACAACATACTAAACCTTCAGCTTGTGACTTAGCTTTCACTCATTGTCAACAATTTTTTCAACCAGATTAAATTAAAAGAACCTAAATGAAGAGTATTTGAGTTAAATGGAGCTGCCCATCCTGGTTAGGTGGAGTAGCTTTACAAAGCAAGGGCAGATGCTACCTGTTTCACCCTGTACTTTCCTTGTCTGATTTATTCCAAACAGAAGACTTGCAGTAAGAATTTAGGGAGTACAACCCTCCATGACACATTTCAGCAGAAACATGTCTGATCTTTAGACAGATGTGAGTGCCAAAGACAGCAGCAAACATAAACAAGGTATGAGTTAAGCAATGCTGATCACACCTAAGGGTCAAATTCAGTTCAGTTTGCTGCATAAGGATGTAATTTAATGTGGTACATCAAGGGACATGTCATGAACCCCTCCCTGCATCTCACAAATACCTTGCACGAAAGGTAAGGGAAAGAATCTCTGTTCTGAGAATGGATCATACTGTATCATACGAGAATATGATCCGTGTATCATTAATTTTAAAAAAACAACAAACCTCCCCCCCCCCTCATTAAGTGCATAATAGGCTAAGAATTGCACGTTTACAATCACCACTGACTTTTTACTGAGCGTTACTCACCCTCTGCTGCCTGAGATAGAGTGTGAAGGGAGTTTGGTGATTTAGTGATACTGTAAAAAGGAAACCCAAAATGGAATCCAGCTTTAAGTGAACAGAATGAAGCGCAGGAATGTGCTTCCTAAGCTGAAGCTTTGGTGTTTGGTCCTACTTTCCAGAGTTTTGTGCCTGTATTAAAGGGCTAAAGCAGATTTGGGATGCATACAAAGATGTGATTAAGGCCTTCCATTACTAAGCTGGCTATTTTTTCACAGGAATCAAGGAAAAAGTTCCCTTCTTACTCCTCAGGAGCAGAATGAGAGGATCTTAGAAACAGAACAGAATTGTATTTCCATTGCCTGTGCAGTGGACAAAGATAATCTCAGCTAAAGCTGGTCGTAAAGGCTTTACTTCTAAGATACCTCATTTAGAACAGTTGGATCAATACATTTGGATGTATTTTTCTGCTTTCACAGTGGAAAACTAACATAAAATTGACTTAACTGGGTAGTTAAGTCCAGTTAATGGCTAGTTTGAATCTCCAAAGCATCACAAAGCAGTTGGAGTGTACTAGTGACTCTGGCATTTGCAGTTTTATTTTGTCTTTAATAGAAACATTCTAATGAGGTTCTCGTATGTCTGTCTGGAAGTATTTTGGGATAAATTTATGATGTTGAATTGGATTTTGTGATTAAAAAAAAATCCAATTAACAAATAAAATGCATTTTCTCCTGTGAAGCCTTTTTTCCCCCAATAAAATTACACAGTTCATATTTTACATAGTTAACATGTACACAAGGTATCTAAGTTTTTTAATTTATAATTTTCTTTTTTTTTTTTTCTCCCCACCTCTTCACACCAACTGCAGGAGCAAGCAGGTATTTTTTTCAGATCCTGCAATTTAATGTTGAAGAAAATATCAGGTGCTGGATTATGAAGTCTGGGGATTCAGATATAAAATGGAAAATGGTTTCTCATATGTATAATTAAGAGACGGTCAAAAATATCCCTTAAAAGAGGATTTATTTTAAAAGTTGCTTGAGTTATGTATTTTATTTTAAATAGGGCAGTTTTTAAAGGTCACTGAATGTTGGTCTTTAATAGGTTTATAGCAACTGGGGGCAAACTGCAGAGGCAGGTCAAGATGCAGGAAATCTGCAGCACATTTGGGATGATGGACCCTGAAAACATCTTGTGACATGTCTGCTTACATAATGCACTGCCATGCAAGGGTCATTTGCAAATTAAAAGCATGAAAATGCTGATGCTACTCAAAACCATATTAGCAGAACCACAAGACAGCATGTGGCTCAATTAATCTTGTGAACTCGGCATTAACATATTACTAGATCACAATGTAGATTACACATTTATGAGCATATCAACAACCAATGCTGAGTAAAGTATGCCCTGGAGGACCTCCGAGTATAATTTTCTTCTTCAAATAAAACAAAGATTTCAGAGCAATGGCCAGTAGCACCTCCAGGCTCAACAAGAAATAATGTGATCATATTATTTCAAATTGCCACAAATGGCTGCTTCAGAATTCTATCTCCAGTTTCGAATTAAGCCTATGATTACAACGATTAAAAAAGAGAATCTATCTACAAGGAATTATTCAAGACATTTGGGATTTAACATTTACCATGAACACATGATGATATGTTGTTGATCACTGAAGGAAAGCTTACCAATATATACATGTGCTATTTAAATGGTCGTTATGTTCTAAATTAAACAAACACTGATGACATCCTAAATTCCACGATTGAGTCCTGTGATTTCTAACATTGCCTGTAAGATTGGTACTGCCTAATAATACTTTCCAACTTTACTGGGGATTAGTGAGATATTGAACAGATGGGTAACTATCAAATCAAAGGCTGAGAAAGAACAAAATGTATGAGTCTCGGGTCTTAGATCATGCTCGATACAACTGTGATATAATATTCTCAATACACCTCACTGCAAAGATACAGTAACTCCTTCTTGCTCTAAAGTGATTATCACTCATTTTTCTTCACTATTTTTTGGATTGAAGAGCCTCTGTGCACAACATACCTGCTTTGGGAGTGGGTCACTGAAAAGCTGACATTCAGCCTGCCTTGGAACACAGACCCACCTGACCAGTTTGCAGGTCCACAGCCACAAAAAGCCCCAAGATCTGCCCAACAATATTCATCTGACAATGAACATGACAAACACACCACACCCTGTGCTGTATGCACATCCCAGCAGTGATGCAATGGACTTACTGCACAGGGAACAATCACGCTCAGTGTTTAGAGAAACCTTCAGGCAGTCAAACCAGACATGAGACAGATTTGCTAGTGTCAGAGTCTGACACAATTTTGAGCATGGAAATTTTGTCTTGTCCTTACTCCAGTTTAGCACTAGACGACCACAGAGTACCTATGATGCTCTTCCATCCAGAACTGATAACAACTACAGGTAAAAGAGAAGGCTTGGAAACAATTTTAGGATACTGTCTTCTTGTGCATATCTTGAAAAACTATACTGAATTGAAGCAGTAGAATTCCTTTCACTCTTCATGAAACCAGGTTTCATGGAAAGGGAACACAGAAAGATCTGGGTCTGGAGCCCCATAGTACACGCTCCTTCAAATCCTTCAAATGTTGCCAGCATGGTTCATTCTGGAGGAGACCTAGGGATACATCCAGTCCAGAACCGTGGGGATCAAAAGATGTTCTTTACAGCACACTTTTACAAAAGTTTCCTTGAACACATACAGAGGACTTGCTGAATAACTGCAACACAACTGATTTTTCACATTTCATTCAGTGAAAAAGCTCCATGTAACTCAGCTGTAAACTGATGATGTAAACAGCCTCATCATCCAATAAAAAAAAGAGAGGCAGTAAAGGTTAAAGGTACTGTTCGTGAGGGATAAGCTTCAAAAAAATTTTTTTAAAAAGCCTTTTCATTCTGAAGGACAAAAAGTTGCTGAGGTTATTTCCTACTTTATTTCTAAGTATCTTAAGATGTTCTGCTTACAAAATACATATCACAGCTGCTCCTGCTTTTTGTCAGGATGATTTACTATGCCAGATTCCAAACACCTGCGATTGCTCTATCAAATGCATTTCTGAATATAACAGGACATTCTGCTAGAATGGACCCAATGATTTCCATATGATGATGTGATGTGGGGATAAGTGTCATCAGACCAGCTGTCCTCACAAGGTGTCTTCCAACTTAAATTATTCTGTAAGCCTGTATCTGCTTACCTACTGATACTTCTAATGTCCAGAATAACCCAAACTTATCAAAGAAACAGCTACAAGTAAACAAAGAATTATAAAAAGGCCAATCATGAGTTTCACTGCTTCTCTCATCTCTGAATAGATGGTAGAAATTTGTACATAGCTGGTACCTCAGACACAGGGGATCAAAAAACTCAGAAAAAAAATTCCACATCATCTGTTAACTACAAACAAATGCCTGTGCCATTTTCAGGCTGAGTAGACAAGAAACAATTCCTCTGCTGCAATCACAGCAAAGAAACAAGGCCTACTAAATAACCATTGCTACTTCACAGAAGTCAAGGTATTCCTGTTCACAAAGCAGTTGGTGTATATTGTTTCCATCATATTGTGTCCTTGTAGTTCATAATAGAACAGACAGAAAGCATTCTGCTTTTTGCTTACTTACTTGCTAATAGGACAGGTGTTAACTGTGGCATTACCTAAGTTTATGAAACATCATAAATTGATTTGTTTTGGATTTCTCTTTTTTTTGATGTAATCTGCTAACATTCAACTCCATTATTAAAAATTTGGTTTCTACTTGGCTGGCATAAAAAATATGAACATATTTGATGTGAAAATACCATTTACACAACTGATCTTCAAATAATTAGCTGTTTTCCAAGCAACAGAAAAATAATCTCTGTGAAAACACACTGCAGCTTTGCCGTATCACCAAGTGTTGTGAATGTCTCCAAAGTGAGGGGTTTAGCAAACAGAAAGGACAAAAATTGAGGGCTAAGTCCAGCTGAAAGATAAGATACAGCCACCTGACTTTAGAAATTGCCTGTTAACTGCCAACTGTATAATGAGTAAGTATCAGGTGAACATGGAGTTGCTGACAGTTATGGAGAGAAAAACAGTTGTGTCAAAACAAACAGGTACTACAGAACTGACATTCTGTTTATGGATTTAGCTTTTCTGCAATTTACCAGGTCTCTTCAGAAAGATGGTATATTTCTTTGCTAGAAGTAACCTACCAAATGCCTGCCTGCATACCTGCCTGAATGCGAGGTTTGTCTGCAGTTCTGATTTATCTTAGATCTGTTTGGTATAATTGCATATATGAGAGCAATCATTAGGTGCCTGAAACAGCTCTGCATCTATCTGAATGGAGCAAAAGGGAAGAACTTTCACAAGTAAGCGAGGTACAGTACTGATAGTCAAGAGTTCTCTGTCCTAGATGCTCTTATTTGGATGAAGGTTGAGCATTGAATAAATAAAGTGCACTATGTGCAAGCCACACATACATGAAAAAGATTATCTGATGGCTGAGGGACACATTCAGCTCAAGTTTTTTTTGTTTGTTTGGTTGGTTTTTTTTGGTTTTTTTTGTTGTTGTGTGTGAAAAACAGACCAAGATACAGGATTAGCTTATCATGTTCTTTGTGAGACATCACTCTTTTAAAAATCTTTCATGAAATTTCTTCCTGAAATGCAGCCTTCTATACTGCTGCATCAACTCTACTTCTGGAAGCCCATTCATCTACTGCACTTTTAACTTCGTTATCACATGTAACCAAGTAAAGGTAAGAAAAATTAATTTTCTGAAAATGAACGTTATCTTCAACACAAGGGCCACTGAAAGGCCCAAAATACAGTGTTCTTTCCTTTTCTTATGGCTACAGTGTCATTTTATTGGGAACTACTCTTCCTTCTTGCTCCTTGTAAACTCATTTAACACCAGAAAATGCCACAAGATTATCGTTTTTTACCAATGTTTTTCATGTTGATGTGAAAATGCCATTTCCTTTAACATTCTACATGTTGCCAAGAATGAAAAAAGATTTTGAGGCCTGGTTCAGTATAGAGTATCAGTATTCACATGCACATTTCTGGCAGAATTTGCTGCAAAATTATGGGTTGGTCTAATGCTATGGAATAGAAAAATGGCAGCTGCTTCTGCTACAATAAAGGGTAGCAAAAATTCCAGCTGTGGATATGCAATTCCTCTTTCACTGTAATACAAGAAGTGATATTTCCTATGACTAAATGCAATGTGCAACTTTGGCTTGTTTCACTCTAATCTCATGTTTTCAGCTACTTAACTTTCTTCAGGATTGAAAAAAACAGATGCTCAATGCACCACTCCCACAAAAAAAAGTATCCATGGAATAATTAATGAAAGCTGTGTAATTTCTTTTTTTCTGTTTGTGAATCAACCCGTAATTTCAATCTCTTCTGATTTCTGTATAAACATTTATTTTTAGCTTCAGAGATGAAAAGCTGACTGGCTTGGTAAAGAGACATTCAAAAGAAATAAGGCATAGGAAAATTTAATAGCTATTAGATATAAGCATAAAAATGCCATCTGTATATAAACTCCAACCAGCATATAAGAAAAAAAAAATGCAGCTGACATGTTTAAATGTCTATATTTCACTGGTAAATTAGCTACTGTAGGAATTTTCCAGTACTAGTAATAAAAGATATGACACTGTCTTGCAGTGGAGCTGATAGATGATGAAGGAAACATAACAGTCCTGTTGCCTTAGATTTGCGAAGACAGAATTTAATATCAGAATGTCTTGTTGCATTATGTTACAGACTTAACCACCAAGAGCTGCAACTTCAAATCTGGGCCATCCTGAAGCTTCTGTGGACCCCTGACACCTCCTTCAAAGCTTTTTATGCCTTATGTGGAAAAAGGGCAAGTCACATTATCACAGCAAGCCACAACAGGTGACAGGTCTCAAGTTCCTGCCGTACCCATCTCCACTCCAGCAATACTAGAAGGATGACTGTCTGGCACAAGATTGTGACAAGGTGTGTGGGTATTGACTCCAAAGAAGAGAAGGATCACAGTTATTTCTCCTCCCACAGAGTACCTCTGCTTCTGTATCACCAAAAATTACAGTCCATGTGGTACCAGCTAATTATTTTTCTGGTTGAATGGGTATGTGTGGATGTTAGGCTGTAAGAGAAATTTGTCAGCAGCTGAGGCACTGTCAGATGAGGATTTTCAATACTTTTCTTTCTACTGAAAGTGCTACCTCTGTCTCATGGATATTTTCTTACACTAGTTTGCCTCCTGGGACTTGCCTTCCTTAGCTATTCCTTTTGGGGGCACATTTGTTCCTTGATGAAGCATACAGCTGTGTCCCAGCTTAAGGCTAAACTGAGGAAACCAGGATTCCTCATTAGTCCCACTAGCCTGGGTGCATACCCTGACTTCATCCTGGCTCTCAGGTGAAACTGACAAAGATCATCCCAAAGTCCAGAGGGTTTGGGATTCAAACTAACCAGCATACTCCAAAACCTAGAGCATATGGTGTCTGTCTGTCTTGCAGAGGTGTTCCTGCAAGAAAGACTTAGTGGCCAAGGATGCACTGGTCCTGCAGGAAAGCATCAGAATGTGAGTGGGATGGCACAGCCCATTGGCTGTTACCAGTTCACAGTCATTTGTCTCATGTCTTACTTTCTGGTGTCCTCGTGCTGCTTCAGTTGTCTCCTGTAGTAAAGATGTGGAGCTGTAATTGCCTCAGATCTTGAGACTTGTTACAAGCAGAGTGAAACACCCCGAGGCACCCTAGCATCAGCTTCCAAATATTCTTCTCAAAAAGTTTAGTTGAATTACAAGACAGCCAGGTGGAGAGCTGAACTGCTCACTTTTTAAAGATCATCCATGCAGAGATACTGACTAATGCAAAAAGAGGGCAAAAGCCTGTTTGAAGATGAGATCATAGCAGGCCATGAGCTCTTCTGCAGTCAAGTTCTATATAGCTTGTTACATCATCTTAAACCTATGAGAAGCCCACTTCAGGATGAGAGAGTGAACATCACTCATACTGCATTACTTCTACAATAGTCTGTAATAATGATCTTATTAGAGAAAAACACAGGACTATATCAGCCCCCTTAATTTTGAAAGCTGGTATACGTGGATTATCATCAAAATGTTAGCAACTAGATGTTAGTAAGACTTCATCCAAAAAATGTCTCCAAGTCCCTTCTTCAAAGCTTGATAAAAATCCACAGCTCAAAATCAACAAACTCCAAGAAAAGAAAGGCTCCAAGGAGGCACTTATTTACTAGGTATTGGGACAAAAACCTGACGAAGTTTATTATGCAGAGCACATGTACACACACACAGAGCTTCAGATTACAGTTTGAATAGAGGGACAGAGGTATGAAATACCTGATGTCAGTACTCTGGCACTTCACTTCCTTTGCTTCTGATACACCCTCAAATGATATAAAAATAGACTTGCATTACGTTCTGACATGACCAAGGTTCTTCAGTTTTGATCTACATACAACTACATTAATAATAGATTAAGGGCTGCTATCAAAGCATGATCACATGCTCCAAAAGGAAGAAAGTACAAAGTACAGCTGTCAAATCACTCTCACTAGCTAAAGCAAGGGCAAACTAACTGCATTGGAACTTCTAGGCCATTTGCTGGTCTATTCAACCTCTCTTTAACATTTCATTCCTGACTTGCATGCACATGACACAAACTAGCATTCTCCTTCTTACTGACCTTGGACAGATAAGGAAAGCAAAGACTTTTTTTTCTGTGAAGATGACAGTATCATTGCAGGACATAATTTAATAAAGCAAGTGCCTGCAGAGAGCAGGAGAAACTGTGACATTAATATTTCGTTAGTTGATACTGAAGAACTAGCATGTGACAGGTTTAGTTAGTATCTCAATTCAATTTCTCAAGGATTACTCAAAATTGAGGGGATGATATCACTCCATAATGCAAAAACTCTAAGTAACCCTTCAACTATTTATTGTTTCCTTGCTAATTACACCACTGTCTTAAATATGCAAACTAGTCTGTTTAGCCTGATTTTTAAAATAGCTGTTTTGATTTATTTCTGATAAGCATTCAACAGCAAAACAAGCAACAAAGACAGTCCTTTGCTGGCTTTCCTTCTGCCAGAGTTCACTGTAAAGTCTGCAATGTGGACATTTGTTGCTAAAGGACACAAAATGATTCACATGAACGCCTCTCAGTGTCAGAAGAGAATAAACAGTGCCTTTATTCTCTGACTCCAGTATTTATAGAATCTCAAAAATGACCAGGGATTGGATAATTAAGTTACCACCTTCTCAAGCACACTGGTCATGAGAAACGTCCATCAAAAGACGCTTCTTAGAAGGAATGTGATGAACAACTTATGTTTACAGGACTTGCATGGGAAAGTAACTAAAACTATGAAAACATTATCAGAAGGTTTAATTTTTCAGGGTGACAGACATTACTCAACACCAATGAGAAACCAAGTGCATAGAACTTAGTAAAATTATAACAAATGGCTAAAATATGCATGGAGAGCCACTTTGTCACATGAATATTTACAGAAAAGCACAGAATTGTGAGGGCTGGGAAAGACCTCTAAGATCATCAAGTCCGATGGTAAAATCCTTAATTACAGGTACTCTGGAGGTATGGGGAGGTATGTGAGGTATGGGGAAGAAGATGAAGACAGATCAGTTTAGCTCTAAACTTTTGGTGACTCCTCAGCAGTCATGAACCAGGACAGTGACCTTTCCTGCTGAGTTTTGTTCCTGGTTAGCTACTCCAATATATACACTTTCCTCGGCTCTCAGATGATGCAAGACAGAAAAGCATTTCCTTCAAAGGAAATTCACAAGTACCAAAATAACATCAAGGGATTCTTCACAGTGTATTACAACTTCTTGGACTACTGCAATTTCTCACTCATATTAAAAAAAAAAAACTTTTAAAAAGAGAACTGATGTGAGTATAAAGTCTAGATTCTCCATGAGTAACCAAGTACAAGAGATACATTGTGAAAATCATGTCCTATAAATTAAGCCTACATTTCAGTAGACTCTGGCAGGACACAGCAGAAGAAAAATCCATTCTCCCAAGAAAGCCTACAAAATGAAAATAAACCCAACTTTAAAAAGGGAGAAACATATGACCAAAATTTTAACCTGTTGTCAATACTTTTAACCCACTAGGCAATAATGCAGTCATAGGAAACACACGAGATTAAATTACATGGAAAACAACACTTCTCAGATGAACCTGCTTACCACAGAAGAAAACACTGACAAACCTGATAGAATATTAAATGGAATGAGCACTAGAACCAGAGTAGGCATTTATTGTGTTACTAAAAACCAACGTGGGTCAAAATTAAAAGGAAAATAAGTTTTAATACTTGCATCCTGTATTAAGGATGTGCATTGCTTTGTAAATAATCAGAATGGCAGTTAAATGCAGAGTTCATGGCTGAAAGTGAAAGATGTGATTAACCAAGAGTAGTGTGTCTTGGAGTGCTCGTAGCGGACAGTAATCTTTCATTTATCATTGAGGTTAATTTCCATTTCTGAGGGTCACTAACTTAATCATATTTGCTTGAGTTAATGCTGATCTTCTATAACCATAGCAAAAAAAGAAAAAAAAAAAAAAAAAAAGAAAAGTTATGCCTGTCTGAATGGAGCTAATTTAATCATATGACCTTTTCCATCTTATTTTCACCCTATGGCTATATGATGTCTTCTAACCAGACAGCAAATTACTGAACTGTAAGTGGCATAGTATGCTTAGCTAATTTGTTCATACATTTCTGAAAATTATGAGATGTTAATTAGTGCATTATGCTGTTTTACTGTTTCCATACATTTATCAAAAGGAATCTACTATTGCAGTATCTGGGCTTTACATAATGATAATTTCCTTTGTCAAAAGAGTAATCCAAGTGCTGAAGAGTTCAAGCAGTAGATCTTAGATGCTGATTATTCCTACTGTGGGAAAGGCAGCTCTGTAGCCACTGAAGTGTCAAAGCAGCTAGGGTTGGGGAAAACACATTACACTTCCCCTGGTGCTTTAGCAAGGGCTACTCCTAAGAGAACATGTGTTGGTAACCCTGACTGAGCTGGTGATGTCTCCATCACTGATTTTCAGGTACTAACTCTAAATTCTCAGTTTAGAAACACAAAGACCAGATCTTCTAAAACCCAAGTGATGGTAAAGGAAGCATGAAGCACTTCGCCTCTCTATCAGACCTCTGATAACTCTGATACCACTGCTTTGCCAAAGTTAATAGCAATCAAAATGTAATTAATGTGGAGAATACGACACCCAAAGAACTTTCATCAGCACTGGTAGCAGACACCAGACCTCTTGACTCCTCTGCTCCTTCCATGACCTATTTGGAAACTTTTTTATAAAATCAATTGCTATTAGATTTTTATGTCAGGAAGTAGCCTATTGGAAAGAAGTGAACAACAGAATTTCTGGAAGGGTAACTTCAAACAATTGCAAAACTACAGACTGAATACTGGTCTGAAAGGTTCTGCAGAAGTATTAAAATTACAAAACCTCTGGAAACTGGGGGGAAATTGCAGGGCAAAGATAGACTTTCATTGAACAGCCAAGTATTTTATCTGCCACCACAGCTCCACCACTCTTCAGTTCATTTCTCTTATAATGAACGTCAGCAGTAATGGCAATATTTACAAATCATCAAAACTTGCTTTAATCAGCTATTATTTAGATAAGAGAGACGGCAATAATATTCATGGTGACTTTATTGCCTTACCAGAACTGTATCTCTCTTTGTATTTAATAAAAAAATTTACAACTGTGCCATGGATACTTTTCAGAAGTTAGTATGTAGGACAAAATAAATGTCCCCTATGAAATCAAATCTACATTCTACTCATGTAAGCCTTGCAGCATCACATATTTATATGAAACACAGTAAACCAGCTAATTTATTACAAAACACAAGACAGTGATTTATTGGTCTTTTGTCACGCTGCTAGAAAATCTGGAGTCTCTTGAATTTTAGTTTCATATAGTTATGTTTTGCTACACCCTAGCAATTCTGTCCAGTCGAATGTTGCACCTGATTCCAGGCTGAACACAACCCTCTAATAATCCGGCACAGAGAAGATGGATCCCTTTTCTTTAACCTTTAATTAGTACTTAGCTACATTACACATGCTGAGGGCAAGATTAGCCATAAATGCTTCCAGGGGCACTGTACACTTTACTAGTAACCCCTGCACGTAGAAAATATGTATTTCACTCAGAACCAGCAAGTGGAAAAATATGTAGCAGAGAGGGTTGGACAGCATATAATTAAAGTTGCTTTGCATATTAGGTGAGCAGCTAAAGTAGAAGCCATCACTCTCTGTCTGCAAAGCACCTCCCAAGGTTGCTGCAGCAGAACCACAGAGCTTTGCAACACCAGGTAGGTACAGGCTGCACTTGTCCAGTGAAAAACAGGCTTTGTCTTCTGGCAGGGCTGAGACATCCAAATACAGGATCAATTTCTGAGTGGTGGTGGAGTCAACAGGAACTGAGGCTATTCAGCACTTAAAGGAATTCACACAGCAGGCTATCAGAACAGGCCTTGTTTTAGCTGTTTAATGCAATCAAATTTAAGTGGTTATGCTGAGGTTTGATGTTGGATTTATCATTCCAGGATTTTAATGCAGTGAAGCTTTCCACTGACTAGTCAAATTACTAGATATAATATATGATATTTTCTTTAAGGATATGATTTTAGGGAGCATGCTGGTTTCATTACACTATATAGCGGGGGAAAAAATATACTTAGAATCTTAAAAACCTCATCTAATACAAAGCAATCATACCCCAAACAACTAAAGCAGTGTGTTCTACTGAACCTTTCAGAGTTTTTTTCATGCTTATGTCAGCATGTAAAACTGAATACATCATCATGGACTCATGCTAACTCAAGCTCTGAGTGTTTCCTGTGAACAACACTTTCTACTCCTAGACTCCCTATCACTGAAAAGTCAACTAATAGCCATGCTTAGAAATTAATTTATTTCAGGTATGCTATAAGAACCATAATATGCCATAAATCCTTTTGCCCTGTCTGCATTTACTGAATTTGCCTTAATTATACTGTTGCCTAATTATGAAGCTCGGTCTAGAGGGGAACTTGCAAGAAGCAATGGTGCAGAAAGCAGAGGACAGTTTATTCCACTTCATGGATTTACAACTTTCTGCTACTGCAAACCATTTGGAACAGACTCTATTTGTGAGGTCATTAACATGTAAACAGTGTCACACTGAAGACGCATGGCAATGACCTACCATGCTAATGAAAAGTGATATTGAGTTTGCTAATTCAGATAAGGGTACACAGATTGCCTTTTCTCTAATGTGCAAGGGCCTGTCACAGAAATAAATGCATGGTCCTTGTTGCAATTAATTTGATTCTTGTTCTTTTAAAGCTTTACTTGTAGATTTAATTAAAGCTTTCATGCAGCACATACTTTCAGGAAGTATCTATGTTTAATGGCTTTTTCTCCTAAATTAAAGAAACGAGTGAATGTTAAGATTCAAAGAAGAACAAGAGAGCATAAAATGAAGAGCAGTGCTTAATACAGTAAGCATTACCTTGTTTGGACATAAGCAAATATGCAGTATTTATATACATTTCTTAAAATTAGTGTTACATTGCAGCTTTCATGGTGAAATAATTTTCAATTGCTTAAGATATTTTTTTTCATTTTTGAATATAAAATATTGCGTGCTATGTTTCACCCTGGAGGTGAATTTTATTTTAAAAGCTGCTATCGGTTTTAGATAAGAAAAAAGTAAACAAATAAAAACAGTGTATGGTTTTTACAAAAAAAAAATAAAAAAAATATCCCCAATTATACAAAACAATCCCCAATGCATTGCAATGTAAAAAACAATTTTACAAAAACAATCCCCAGTGCAAAAATCCCCAGTGCAAATGCAGAGCACAGAGAATGAAAATAAGGCAATTCTAAAGAAATATTTTTCAGGGTGTGACAGACATTATACTATCTGGGGCAGGGGCAAAGAAAAATGTGATAAAGAATAGGAGTAAGTAAAAGAAGGAGCAGAGTAAGAAGAGAAACCAATGAAAAAGTAAATGGCCAGGAGAACAAGGAGGCAGGCTTAAGAGCTGGGCACATTAGTGTTGAAAAAGAAGTTGGAAGGAAGACAAAAATGGTTGGGTCTAAGGAGCAAGTTAGGTATAGTAATTTTTGGACAGAGGAATGGACAAGACAGTTCCATGAATGCTCAGTGCTACTGCCTCAGAATAGGTTTATGATGCTTTGGATTCCATCAAAAGGCAGTTGAAACTGTATTTACCTATTAATAAAAATATGGTCTCTGTTCTTGCTGGGAGCATGTATTAGAACTCAATATGCAACCCATGAATTCTGTTCTCTAATTATTTTTAGAGCATGGAGTAGGTAATTTCATTGGTTTACTAACACTCTTAAAAGTTTCTCTTCTTTTGTTAGTTCAAATTATCTTATATAATCTTAGTCATATTAAAGTGCAGACATGGCTCCTCCCTGTGTGTGTAAGAAGAAAGCAAAGTCTTTCTGAACACCTGGATGTCATAACATCCAGGAAGAGATGGACAGGATCCAAGGAACAGAGCTGTAATCCACCATGTATCAAAAACATGACGATCTGACCTGAAAAAGTCACTAAGTACAAAGAATTCAGTATTTCATCTGCTTTTGAAAATACACAGTAAGCCATGAACTTAGTTGATCTGAAGTGACCTTTCCACTGACAATTTCCAAATAGGACCATAAATGGCAAAATACTATCCTTTATACCAAAAATGTACACAAAAACTATGTTGCTGCAGCAAATTGCATTATTACACTCAATAAGAACATGTTTATAAAATCCATATCAGAAGATTTTATTTTGGGCTACTGATGTCAACACAGGAGGAAAGAACGCTATCACTTTGAAACAGGAGGTGTAGAGTAGCATAACTGCCCTGAAACAGCTGATTCTCTCATTCCTGTTCAACTGTGAAATGCACAGGCTGGCAAATGTTTACCTTTGCCTTTTCTTCAGACAAGACACATGCCTCTGGTAGTTCCAAATTTTGCTTTTATGATCAGAGGAATCAGGGAATGGGAATGAAGGGGAGAAGCTACCTCCCTCTGCAGGTGAACTGAGTATAATGAAGACACCCCCAGACATTTGCTTCAATACCTCACTGAGGGATCTCAGTTCAAATGCAGAAACAGCCCTGAACTTCAGCAACTAAAAAGAAAAATAAATGTGCATCTTTATGTTCACCAGCTCAGTGCTCACAGGAGCAGATATTTCACAGCATAAGCCCTACAACACCCTGCTCTGCTCAAACTACTGCTTCTTTTTATTTGGATCACTGTGTCAGATTGGCACAGGAACTGACAGATCTGTGCAAGACTTTCTTGACCTATAGTGTCATAGATTTCTCTCTGTAGCAAACACTAAATAAATAAATAAACAAATATTACAGACTAATAATAATAATAATAGCAGTAATAACAAATCCTTTCTTGCACATTTATAAATGAAATAGAGTCATGATTCTAACATACTATGATAAGTCTCATAAAAGATATATTCTTTTGCAGCAGGCTATCTAGCTGAAGAAATGCCAGGCAGGCTTTGCTAGATATGCTAGCACACAGCACAGTCCATTCCTCTGGTTCCTTGTTTGATTAGCTTTTGTGATGTTCAGCTTCAAAGTTGATGCAATCCTCCCAGCTACACTTTGCAAGTGCAATATTGCACTGAAATTAGGAAGGACTCTCTGGTCAGAGAGAATCCTTGCACAGTCTCTCAAGTGGAAACAGAAGGTAAGAGTCATGAGGAATAGAAGAAGAAAGCACCTGAGATATGGTTCCTTATCCTCTCATGGCAGAAATAGGCAATTAGCGCAGGAAATGACAGATAAGTGACAGAAAAGAAATTTGGAAATAAATGGTGATTTTGGTCATCTAGATGTCACAGAAAGCAAATGACCATTGTTCTCCCCTTTGGGGATCTGTACTCTTCAAGGGAACTCAAGGTGTACTTTAGGTAAGAAAGGAAATGTAAGGGAGAAGTAGGAAAAGAAACCAAGATTAGAACATTTTCTTTGTGAAATTAACACTCAACAGTGATAGATGCCACCTTGAGGTGGATCATCATTAACCTGACCATAACCACCGCAGACAGGCTCAAAAAATTTATTTCAGGTGAAGCACCTCCCAGGGGATTCAGCGATAGAGACCAGATTTCAGATAACAAGCTCAAGAAAAAAAAATATCACTCAGTAGAAGCTATCACAGTACTAATGACTACAACACCTCAGTGCCCTGTGCTGGCATCTCTCAACAGACATGAACATCTTGTTACAGTTGTTCTCATCTGTACCACAGAAGTGACGAAGCCTGTGGCTTACTGGAGCTACAAAGTCTTAGGGTTAGATCCTTTGTATGACTTCTTCTACTCATTTTTCTTTATTTTCTCCTTGTCCTCCTTGAGACCAAGAGAAATACACTGCATCCTTCATCTTATTCCCTGTAGTCCCATCTTTTGCAGACATATTCTGTCAATCAGTTCAATATTTCATAATGCCATTTTGAAAACTAACACTTCAATCTTTCAGAAAAAATACAGGCCAACATAAATTATGAAGTGAGTTTTGGTCTTAATATGCAGCATAAGTTCTCTACTTTCTGTTAACACATTTGCCATCACATAAAGTGCAATGGCAAGTTTGGCTTTTAGAGAAACTGAGTTTCCAACACCATTATTACCTTGTAAAATAAATACTAATACTAATAATAAATGAAATATGAAACTCATCTTCCTATTTGTGTATTTTAAATGGAAGTATTTAAAGTAATTTTTGAGCTATCTGTGTATACAGAAATGCAATTTCAGAGTAAAACCCACATAAATAAAGCACCATTTTTTCCTGAGGGAAAAGTTTGAAACAAAGTGAATGAAAATGATTCACCTTATACTATCTTTGAAAGTATAATACAACAATGATGGCTGATAATGGCAAGATCTCAGTGCCTAGAATGACTGCTGTTGACAGCAAGCATGATTGATTTGGGAATAAAATTTTAAGAAAGCTAAAACCCAATGTCAACAGGCTAATTGAAAATTTATTCAATACATGGTTTTATAGAGGAGACAGGCCACCCTGGTAACAGTACCTCAACAAAAGTCACATGGGATGGCAACACAAATACTCAAATACAATGGTAACTTCTTAAATAGACATAGCTGTCACTATAATTTCTTTCTCTCCCAAGTATATGGATCGTGTCTCTGTGTTATATATAATAAAGACAGGCTTTTAGGCTTATCCTACAAGAGTATATGGATTCCACAGTTTCTAAAAGCAATCTCAGTATTCAATTCAAATCCCATATATTAGTTTAGAAAACAACACAAAGCTTTTAATAGCATGGAAAGAACAAAGACATCTCTAGGCTGCATAAGTATTTATTTTTTCTACAGTTACATTGTTTCCCTCACTAGATGTCTGGTACCTTCACCAAAAAAGTACTGTTCCATCTAAGGATGGAAAAACCTCCAAACCTCCCTCTCATCTGCAAATTTATTGCTTGACACTAATGGAGCACAGACAGTAATTTGTGTTGTGGTTTAGGAATGGCATTCTCCAATTTAGTGTTCCCACTGAAAGCACTCCAAATCCAAGAGACACTCCTTCACTCCCAGCTCCTCTCTCTCCCCCTGTGGTGGGCAGGAGAGCAGGACTGGAGGCACCGAAGGTAAAGCTTGAGACAAGAGCAATTTACTGGAAACAGCAATGGGACAGGAAAACAAACAGTAACAGCAACAATGCTAATGACAGGGGGTACAAGAAAGAGGCAACACAGACATGCCCCTGGAAACACCAGCCCCTCCCTCAAACGCTTCAGAAAGAGCTAATAAAATTTTAAAAAATAATTACTTACTGCTGGTCAGTGTGCTAAGGATTATTTACAATTTTTGTACAGTGAAATGGGAACGTAAGCCTTGGCTATAAAACAATATAATCAGATCCAAAAGAATCAGAAGATACAAGGAATCAGTATAAGAAATAATGACTTTAGATAAATTTTAAAAAAATTATGTCATTTATTTTAATTCAAAATAAAATCCAAATTCTGATCCTTTTTGCTATCTGTGCATAAAAGCTAGATACTGCACATCCGTACACAAAGCATACAACACGTAGCACAAAAATGTAGTTTATAATGATTGAGTAGAACACCCTTCTTGCCTTATTTTGGACACCAAATATTATCTGAAGATTTCAGTATATCGGCATTGTAGACTTTGCAACATGCAACAAACTCCTGGGACATCCCCTTGTCATATGAGTCTAGTTTACAGCAGAGTTACAGAAATCCATGGTTACTGTTGGTTACAGGATTCTGTGACACAGGCCTATGTAACTCTGCATATTTAAAGAAGCAAAGAGATCACAGGTGTAGTCTAACAGATCAAACAGTTCAGACACATTTGTGGTTTTCTGTTCAATACCCTCCTCCACCGACAAGATGCAAACATGATCTTGCTCTGGTTCCCAGGGCAGCTGTAGTTAAGAAAACAGGATTCTTTCTTATCTCCTTCTCTATTTTTGAATTACTACATTGATTTTAAATGTGAAGACTGCATATTCTCTGGAATTATCCAGAAATCGCTGTTAGGAGTTTTGACACTATTGATTTTTTTGAAACATTATTACTTTAATTATTAGGGCAATTTTTCAAATTTACTAACATTGAGCTTTCTGCCCTATGTACTAGGTCAATGGTAGTGGGACGGTGCAAATGAGCTAGAAATTAAGACTCTGTAGAGAGATACAGAAGCCAACACTGAGTATCTGCTAGTGAAGCAAGAGATCTAAACTGAGAACAGACTGCCAGGCTTCTGAGCTCAAGTTAGAGACACAAGAAAAGCATACTTAACTGGGCCCCAAACTATCAAATTCTCATGGGAAGTAGGGTATGTTTTCATGCACATTTATATGAAAAAGCTCGGTGTTTGTGGAATTAGTTTTCTTGCAGGAGGAATTTTGTCCCCTGTGTCATACACCAAGTACCAGGCAATAGAGCCTCTAGTCCTATAAAGTCTATTATTTTAGTATTTTAATATAGTATTAAGCTTTGGGATTCAGATTTCCATACAGATGATGCACTTCTGTTCTAGGGCGCCTAACTAGATGATTAGTGCTGGGACACACAAGAGCAGATTCCTGCTATTAAGATCTTAACATGATTAGCATTGTATAAGAATATTATGTAATAATTGTCTCCTATTTCCCTACTTCACCTTTCACAAGCTGAAATTACTTGTGAAAAGGCACAAAAATATAATAACATTATGCACCTAACTGCTGTGCAGCTCTGTTGTTGCATAAGTACTTAATTTCAGTAATAATCATAACATATCATTTTGATATCAAGCTCAAACTGAGGAACAGCATCAAAAGCTGCCTTCACAACTTTGCATTTTAATTTGGTATACATCCCACTCATAGCAATATACTGAAATCTTTTATAGAAAAGAACTTATGAAAGCTACAATCGGTAACTATCTGCCCAAGAATCTGGGGTAAATTGAATTGGCCAAACTATCAGCCAGCATTGTCTGGAGTAAATTCTGATGGTCCAAGCATTCAATTTGTTTTTCTTACGCTTTAATTTCCATGAAATGTAGTTGTTAGCTCCTGACAAATGGGTAATGAGCTACAAGGGTAGAATTTTTACAAAAATTAAAATCTCACATACAAAAGGCCAATGGTCAGCACAGTGGTGCTTGTTGTCGCCTCAGCAGCAGGCTTGCCTAGCCCTTTTAACCATAATTACACAACAAAATACAAACACACTTTTCCTTCTTCAGCCCATGGCATGAGGGTTTTACCCATCAGAAGATGTGTCAGGAGCAAGCAGTCATGCCAGTGCCACCTGCCATGCTGAGAACATCACTCATTGCCAGTGCAACTAATGACACCATCTCCATTCTTCCTTTTTCCCACCTGGAATCAACTGCCAAGTCAAAAGACCTGCTGCAGAGTTAATGAGCACTACAAAATTTACTCTAATCTTAAGAGTAAAACAAAAGAACATACAGAAAACTAACTATGTCCAGAAAAAAAAAAAAATAAAAAAAATCTGCAGCCTGACTGAGGCGAAAGGTAAAAAACGCACCAGATGTTATGAATGCAAGAGGGGGAGGAAAGACTGGCAGAGGTACTTAGGCCCATTAAAAAGAATTCTCAATAGCAGTACTCAACTCTTTTTTCTGTAATATCTATTGACTGGCTAACTAGTAAACACAAGATAAAATAGAAATAATTCTCTGCCAAATATGCACAGCTGTAGGTCCACCTCTGACGATTCATCAGCAGCTCTCGGCATCTGCCAATTTTTTCTTTTTAAATTTTAATTTAGGATGGATCTAGAAGTGGCAGAGATTGCAGTCTGCTAGGGAAAAGGAGCCCACAGCACACAAGGAAAGCAGCACACAAGACAATAGTAACTATTTCAGTGCATAGATCCTCACTTGGATGTTATAGCTTGCATTTACAATGACTAATCAGTAAATTTGAATATGATACTCAGTATAGAAGTGGTAAATTAGCAATGGCAGAGTACTTGAAATCATGTTTCTCAAAATATAGAACATTTTATAATCCATACCAACTTCCTCAGCTAAAAATAAAACTGTAATGAATCCTGCATTCATTTAAGATTTCCACCAATTTCAGTGAAATTGTGTGATGCGTAAACAGGTGGAGAATTTGGTCCAAAATATTTCCTTCTACTGACAGCCAATCTTGACTGCACTTTGCAGGGCTCTTACTTCCCTTCTTTTGTCAGATGGGGAACAAAACACTATGAGGTCAAAATCCCACAATTTTTGTGGGATTTTGGAAAAGTTAATCAACCCAAGCTACAAAGTTACTGAAATTGTGTCACACTAACAAAAAGATCTTTTCTTGGTGTCAATAGGGGAGTACTGAAAATAATCCTCAGATGCCCTATTCCATCCACTATTAACAGTCTCTGTGACTGCAAAACTAGGGACAAAACCTGTTTGTAATACCTAAAGAAAACATTTCAATTCAGGCATTTTCCTTTGTCTGTGGAAAAAGAGGGGAAAAAAAAAAGATAGAATCCAATCTCTCTAAATAATGAAACAGTGTTTCATTTAATGTTCCATTTGTTTCAATTTTTTTTTTACTTACCCTTGAGACATGAATCATATTAAAATATAAATTTAAATATATTTACTTATTAAGGTAAGACATGTCTTACTGTATTATATTCTTTCAACATTTTGAAGAACTACATTTAAATACTCCCAAACTAAATTTATTTTTTTAAGTTGTATTTCATGGAAAATATGTCTTTTCATCTCCGGAACAGAAAAAAAAATTGGAATAATATATATGTGGAAGAGCTAATTTTCTCTGACCTCCGCATTAATATATTGCTTTAAACTACAACTTAAAAAAATGGCACTATACATAAAGTGTCAAATAATGTAATATTAAATCTGAATTACCAAGCACATGAGCTGTTTCCATATATTGTGAAGTCTTAAAGAATTTCAGTTTTGAGGTTTGAATTTTAGTTGCTTTAATTCATTTGAAGAATTGTTCTGCTTGGTTTCTTGAAGAACAAGTTTTCAAGATAGAAAACATTTAAACATTTTTCCATAAATTCTATAAATGAATGTTTGATGCTTTTTTCAAAATATAAACTGAAAAAAACCTGTATTTAAGACGTTTGAAGAGCAACTGAAAGGAACATGACAAGCTACATATTGCATTTAAATAAAAACATTACTGAAATGAGTTCAAGAGCATGCTACCACCATACATACTTAAAAACTGGTACTAAAATTTGTCTTATGCAAGGAACACCCCAACTTCTGTAACCATGTAAAAATATCTCACAGGTTCTCATGACTTTTAAATCTGAGGTTTAAAGAAAACAGATAACAACTGGATAGCTGATTTTGCTGCTGGCCAACAGGATTATACAAGATTAAAGGCATCTCATTTTGCAACTAAGCAAGACTCCTAGTATTTTGCTAATCTATTATGTACTCCTTGTACCTGGAAAGCAAGTAGAAGTGAATAGCCTCAGAAAGGGATTTTCTAAATTCAAAGAAGAACCCTTCTCATTCATCACCTGCTGACAACAGGGAATGAAGTGAGGCTTTGAGTAAATAAAGAAGCACATAACAGTATTACTAAGGACTGAATCAAAACAAAAAATTTGTTACTTACTGAAAGTTATGCTACATCCTCATTTTTTAGTGCTCTCTCCTTTGAAATTCACTCCAGAAATGGTAACTTATGATGTTTATGCATGATCATTATTCATAAAAAAGTAGTAATATGTACACAGCAACAACTGGAAGTGCTTGTACATGTCTAACCAATGCTGTAATTTCAACAGTACAAATGAGAAACAAGCTACTAAATAGATTCTAAAATAGTTATTTAGGCATGAAAATTTCTCATTGACATGGGTATTTATACCTACCACTTCTCAATTAAGAAAATTCTTTACATAATGTTATTCAAAGGACTCTAATGCACAGTATGAGACATAAGAAACTCTTATAAAGCTAAATATTTCATTACATTATTGACCATGTTTTTATCTTGGTGAAATTTTTACAAAGTATGTTTTTATAAAGGAACTTTCAGTATTAGCATTCACTACTTAGGCATGGAACAACATGGCAGAAAGTGTGTCTCTGATGACAAAGAAGTTACTTACAGGTAATAAGTGTAGGAGTGATAGCTTCTTCTGCCATGATGGTGGAAGGATTAGGCAGTGGTGGAAAAGATGAAATGGAAGGAAAGAAAAGTCAAATATTAATGTATGAAAAATCAAGATGAAACCGAGACCTGAACTGGTGACACAAATGAAAGGTAGCAAGAATGTGTATCTGGGCATATCATGCAATGTTTCTGGAATAGACAGGTGACATATCCAAGCTCCATAACACTTTGAGCAGTACAATATATAATGCATCTCCATCTGTTAAATCAAACCACCTTAAGGTAAACCTACTAACTAATGTTAAGTATTTAATGTCTTTTCATATTTGCATACACTATACACACAAATATTCCCAATTAAAGTACTAAACCACTTCTGATTACACCTCAGCTGCATTAGGAATAAGGGTATGGAACTTCCAGGATGGTGTTAGAAGCTCACCAATACAGAATTTCAGAGTATGTTTGAAGTAGCTCCTCTTCCTATCACAGCCCTGTAGAATCTTAGCTTATCCCTTTTTTTACTTAAAGCAGTCAGTTCTGCCTTTGAAAGGACTTGCTTCCAGAGGGAAAAAATCAATGGCCACAGCTCTTTTAATATTTCAGCTTTTAAATAACCTTTTAAATTCAGAAGGAAGAGATACTTACTGTCATGCAAATAAAAAGTCTATTATTGTGGGCTAAAATTAAATTGGTGGTATTTCCCCATGTGGTAGAGATAAAAATAAGAGCCGATCCTGTATCCATGTTATTCCTGCCCAAGTGAATGCCACAAAGAACAACTTGGGAGACCTAGCACCAGCACCCTGACAAATATGGGCTCAGTCAGCCTCGTATAACCTCTTGCACAGCCAGATACTCACTTAGACATGCTCTGTGAACATGAAGTATAGAAGCCCTCCAGCTATGCTCTTCTGCTTTACATCCTTCCCTCCCTCAGTTACGAGCCCAATACAAGCAGGGCTGCAACCCTCCAGAAAGGGCAAGCTTCAACCCAAATGAATTCCATATATTGACTGCAATTAAAAGAAGGCTGGAGATCTTAAAACATCTCTGAGCATAATGTCGACTAGCATTCACATGTTGGTAAGATGAAAGACTGAAAGGAAGCATGTAGGCATTTGTAATTTTTACAGCACATGCATACAACCCTTTGACTACAGAGGAAACATGTAAACAGGCCTTGCAAAGGACTATAACTAATGTTAACTTGCCTCTGGCTACATGCTTCAGGCATCTCTTTGAAAACTAGGCTTTCATCAAATTTTCTCTCTCATCTTCTTTGTGTGAAGATGCCGCTAGAAATATTTTCCAGTTTTTATTCCCATTTTTCTGATGCAAACAGTATTGTTCAAACACAGGAGGCTACACACTGCATATTTAATCACATGGCACATCTGGAAAATGTATACCTGCTGAAGCTGAGTTTTAAAAGATAGCTAAGAATAGAGTAAGGGGCAACTGCAAAACAGTTGTAAGCCTCTGCAATCCATAGGGAGCATGGGATCAGGTCCTATCAAAGCACTTACCTGCACTATAAGCGAGCATTTGTTTTCTAGTTCAGCCATAATTACATTTCCCCCTACCTTTCTTTTCAGAATTACTCATTCTCTCACTTTGATTTAGAATCTCATGACACTGCCAACCCTGTTTCTTGCCATATGTTGCCACAAGAGAGATTTAATGTAATTAGTACAAATGTTCTCATACTTCTAAAAGATGTATAATAATTTGAGAAACAACAATAAATATAATTAATCAGTGAAGCACTGATGGTACTTATATGCAGAATTCTGCCAAATATGTTACAGAGATAAATTATTCCTTATGAAAAAAATGCTGAAAATCCAGGAACCTTATTGTGTGTAAACGTCCCATTAAGAATTTGCATAACACGAGAAAAATTGTTAGTCTCAAGCTCCAGCTATTTTTATATTGCTACAGTTGTGAGATTTTCCATATAAAAGTCCTTAAAAAACAGCACCAAGTGTTGACACTCAGGAATACCAGACACTGAAAGGAACAGGTAAGAAAAATACATTAAAATCCTGCAGAAACTGGAAGTTTTATACTTGCAAGTTTTATACAAGCTTTTCAGGCCACATGCAAAAGCACCATTCATAACTGAATGGATTTAGCTTTTTTAAGAAATATGGACAAGCTCCATTTTTCCTCCAACATAATGAATACAAACTAAAATTTCTGTCTATGTATGAATTTTTTTTTTTTCTGTTAAAAAGACCAATGCAAATATTTTGGCCAACTTAGGCCAAATTTTCTTATGAGCATGCCTCTTCAGTCACTTCCAGGTAATGAGTTATTTTATGTCAATAAACTGTCTCTGCATATTGTGACAGTATTAAGCACTTTTAACTCCTTTAGAACTGAAGATATACATTCATTTCATTAATACCACTTGTAGAATAAGGCCCCACTATACAATTTAACAAAACCAGCACTGGAGGGTGGCTGCAGAAGGACTGACCCATCAGAATAGAAACTTTTGGAACTGTATCATTACCTCAGTGATTTCTTTCATCATCTCTTTTGTAGTTAGCCTATGGGGAAAAAGCAAGGTTCAGGGAGAAGAGGCTGGAATTTTCCTTCAGCCTTATTATCTTCAATTTCTACCCTAAGTGCTTGAAATTGTTGGCAAAGGTGTGTATATAGCTGAACAGCCTGATCTGCTATCAGGGAATGGGAACAATGCATTCCCAGCCCAGCTCCACTGAGTGCAAAACCCTTCCTTCCCCACTGCCAAGAACCAAGGTCTCTGACTTAAACAGATGCCACAGTTACATACAGTAGAAACTCATGGAATGTTCAGGCACAGAGACAGATGAAAACAGAAACTAAAACCAGACAAAACAAAATAGCCTTTTTATGATCAGAAAAACACCCTTCTACAACTGAATCAGAAGCCAGCAGAATAAAATTTTAATAACTGCTTCCTTACTGCACTCCCCCTGCAGCAAGAAAATGGCAGCCCCAATGGAAACAGCTGCCACAAAAACATCTAAAGGGCTTTTAAGGAAATGTTGAACCATTAACTTACCAACTGATACAAAATATTTAAATTTAACTTAAACAGAATATAAAGAAAAAGATAAAAAAGGAAAGGAGAAAGTAAAGCAGTAAGTGTCTAATTTATGCAAGTCTTGATTTAATTGCTATTGCTTTTCCAAAGGTTGTAGCAACAGTACTCTCATTTTCACTGCTCCACTTTAAGCTGACCAAAAGATGAAGTTACTTGGTGCACTCTTTATTTTTAATGTTTTTATAAATTCCTATGCAAGTACATCAAAGAGTGGGCCTTGTCCAAGATTTAACCTTCAGGATCAGATTCAAAGTCCACTTTATTGTGGATCAATTCTGTGGAAACACATGTATTGTTTTCATCCAACTTTGTGTTAATTCTTAAGTGAGAGATACAGAGCATAACTGGGGAGAGGAAAGCCTATTGGCACTACTCTGACTTCACAGAGAAGAATAATTTCATTGATATGACCATACTGATGTTGGGAATAGCATGCAGGTTCCTAGCCTACATTACACAACACCTTTATGCAGGAATGCTAATGGATAAAAAAAGGATAGAACAGAATGGGTAAAGAACAATGAACAACCAAGTTCAGGAGAGATAAAGAGGAAAGCACTAACAGCCTTCCCCTGCCCCATGTGCCAAGTTTACAAATTTGGTTTACTTCAGCTAAAAGCTGAGTGTTCATACAGAAAATGCTTCAGCATGCATGATGTTTCTACCCTCACTAGTGACTCCAAATCATGCACTGAATTGCTAGGCCACCTAATCTCTCTAGTTTATGATATAACGACTTTAGAATACCTCACTATTATATAGTGAAATTAATAATGCTGCTTAATGACTATTAATATTTGTAGAACTTCTTTACATACTGCTTTTTTAACGGGCATATCCAAAGCACATCTGTGCCACACTGAAAACCTCCTTGAATGTTGGTCTTCTCTACTTTGCTACTGAATTAAAAGTTCTAGAGACTGATCTGTGAAAATCTGTGGTGCCTGGCACTAACCAAACAAAGAATGGTTGCTGAGTGAAATGAGGTGGCTATTTAAAGGAATGGGCTGGACAAAGTCATGGTTATCACACAAGTGAAACTCCTTTCCAGCTGCTTGACAATGGAAATAAATGGTTTGATATTAAGTTAATTAAGCACTGTGAAGCCTCAGAGAGAGTTGGCTTCATCTACTGGTGTGATCTGGAGATCAAGTACCCAAGACTCTTTTCTGTGGAAGAATGAATAACACATGGTATTTGCTTTGGGACATGCCTTGGGATAGCAGGATGTGAATGGGATTTTGCTGTAGCCAAGTCCAAACAAGACAAGTTTCAAAGCACGTAGACTCAGTGCAGTGAAACTCACCATTGTAGCCCAGAGAGTCTGCATATAATAGTGCAGAGAACAAAGTGGTTCTCGGGGGAAAGGTGCCACTGAATTACAAGGTGCTATTTTATTTTTCACTCAGACCTTTACACTAGTAAAGCTCCTGATAAAGTAAATGAAATAAAATGATCAAGTGCAGAAGTCAAACAGCACACTAGCCTGATAAGATTGTTTCCCAGAGTAGCACCTAAAAATACCGCAGAACTGCAAAACCTCTAGGGTCACACTAAGCTTGTGGCATGATTTATACGTTTTCTTCGAATGCATAATGTATACACAGTAACTGAACCAAGGTGAAACCATAGGGGCCCTCAGCAGCCTAGTGAATTAATGCACCAATAACAATCTATTGAATAATCGGTTCATCTTCTGCTTAAGTCATGAGTGTAATTGTATTCAAGATCTTCTATGCTACAGCAGATGCTTAAGAGGTTTGGGACACAATATACCCACCTCCTGAAACTCTCATTAAAGCCTAGTCACATCCTGTTACTCAAATGAACCATTCTTACTTTTTAATATTTGCTTCAACTCATTTCAGTTTGTTTTGTTCAAGGCTGCAGCATCATTCTGGGACATGTTTAAGTTATTGGTATCATTCTTTCTGTACTACCCAATGGAATTGTGTGTATTTGGCAACAGAGTTCCTGGACTTGTATTTTCAGTAGTTCCATTCCTGTCACAAGCAGGTTTATTCAAAAAACTAAAGAAGCTCACAGAATGCGCTTTTTCTCTAACAACAGAATTACTATGAATAATAATTACTTCGCTGTGGTAGACAGAAGGAATCAAGTATCCTTCTGCATTAATGCAAACACTTAGGATCTGAGCCCTCCTGCCTCTAATAATTAGATTATCAAAGAGTTTTTCTCTAGAGAATTAAGCAGGAGCTGGCATAGCATCCATTTAGCCAGAGACCCAGACACCTTATTCTCTTTGAAACCATTTGGATCATTTTGCAATGCTCTCCCTTCAAGATTAAGAATAACTTGTCTCCCTTGGGTGAATACATTCTACCTTTGGCAGAAACACTTAAGGAGAGGCTCAGAACTCAACAGAGAGAATGATGAATGCTGGTCAGGAATTGTGTGAAGAAGGATTGGCCAGAAAATCCAAGGAGCCTTCCTCCCTGCATGCCAAGTGCTGTGTCTGGCTCTAGGGAGGAGCTGGGGAGTTCAGCTGTTAAAATTGAAGGTATGAATGATGCAAGAAATTGGAAGTGGGAAGAAAAAAAGTACTGCAAAGTCAGAACAGATTTCAACCCTGCTACACTGTACTTTATTGAGCAAACTTGGTTACTGGGTCAACTCCATTGCCCCAGTCAGACTCACCCTGGGGCTTAAGTCTCAGTCTCTTCTGTACGGTAGCTTTTGAGTGCTTTACATACCTCTTGTCATGACCTAGCCCCCAGCCCTGGCCACAGTTTGCCTTTCTCTCCAAAGAGCCCTTCTAACTCATGGCCCTGCTTCTGCCTTCAAGGAGAGTGAAAAGCAGCTACTTCTGTTGCCTGCCCTGAGGCACTGTCAGGCAGCTGCCTCCTTTGCTGTGCACCTCCACTGCTCAAATTCTGGAAGAAATGTGGGCAGCTCAGGGGTTTGGACTATCTCAGACCTGCCAAACTAGTTAACATACAAAGGGTCAGGATGAGCCAAATCAGGCCAGGATTCCTCTCAAAGGAAAAAAGGGGATAATTCAAGGCAGTAGCAAGGAGGTGAGGGGTTATGGGACACGGTAGGGAGACTGTGGCAGAGGTGGAAGGAGAATTTGTCACTCAGCCCCTTTATGCAGCACTCACAAATTCCCAACCCCACCTCTAAGAGCTGCAAATCTCACATTGCTCATTATAGAAGCTAAAACCTTAATTCTATTTGCTAATTAATTTCTCTCAATCTAGACTAAGCTTCTAAGATCATATGGGTTTTTTTCCTTATCTGTGCCACTTCCCTAGCTATATTTTTCCTGTTACTAATTTACCTCTTACAGTGTTGAGAAAGGCAGTTTTAAAAGCCTTACACTTCCAATAATGTAGCAGTTCTCAAATGATATTCAAAGCAAAACAATCTCAATGCATGAGTGTGTTGAACCAGCATTTGGAAACATTCAGCACCATTGTAACATTTTCCTTTGTTTTCAGGGAATGAAGTTTATGCAGAACAATACAGACCTCATTCTTAGCAGAAATTACCTTAGCTCTAGCTCTTGTTTGAC
The DNA here is from genome assembly GCF_001522545.3 of Parus major. Classification (NCBI taxonomy): domain Eukaryota; kingdom Metazoa; phylum Chordata; class Aves; order Passeriformes; family Paridae; genus Parus; species Parus major. The sequence continues at coordinate 100,821,554 of NC_031769.1, forward strand.
TAAGGATTTCTTTTACATGCAAGAATGAAACTACACCTAGCTTCCAACTGATCTGTTGAATAGGGTGGAGACTCACACAGGACAAGATACTCTCCTGTTATTAGAGTCCATCATGCAGTACTGGTGTAAGAAGTGCTAGAACCATTAACCTTGAGTTGTTATATATGAAACAAAGACACAAACATTGATTCTCAGAGGGTACGAAGGTGGCTGGACACTTTTACCAACAGCAAACTGAGTACTGCCGTAGGAGATGCAATATGAATATGGACATAGGAAACATCCACTAATTGCTCACCTTTTCTTCATTACCAGCACGACCCCCAAAAATATAATGACGAACAGCAAGATGCCTGCAATGACTCCAGCAATTTTAACGGTGTGGTCTGTCTGCTTCTCAGGCTCCGGGTCTGGTTTTCGAGTGGCAGCCCCTATGGAATCAATAAAAGAAAAAGAGGAATGAGAAAAAGAATAAAGAATTTTGATGTTTGTACCCTTACTCTACTAATGTCATTAATCCTAGCCAGGGCCAACTGATATCAATGCTTGGTCTTTTAAGAAAAAATCCTGTTTTCATATTAATTGTCAGGAATAGAATTATTTATATTGTTCCAAGACATTCTGCAGGACCACAATACAGGTAGGATACCACTTCCAGCCCTGACCCTTTGCAGAAGCCTCTTCACAGATTCAAAAATTTCTGTATTTTTATTATCTGTGCTGGCTCCCTTTTCTTCCATTTAGAAACTTGCTAACAACACAATAACTATACTAAGCCTTTATCCAAATTTGATTTGCTGGAACATTTTCCTCAATTATTTTTCATAAATGAAGCTGTAATTCCATAACATATTAGCTTAAACACCTGGAAAAGTGAGATAAGCTCATTTACCATGCATTTTACCCACAATTGTTTTTTTACACAATAGACTTTTTTTTTGCCTTTGGAAATCTAAATCTAGGTCACATCTGGTAGGAAAAAAGACTCCTTCTAAGCAATTTATTCACAAAGTGGGAAGCAGCTGATGATCACACCACTGGCACCTACATTTAATATCTGTTTAAATGAGATAACCAGTGCCTTACAGCAGCTACTGTCTTAGCTCTTCCAGCTTCTCCATTTTAAAAAAATAACATCGTTTGTACTGTTTACTGTATAATGTGATGGAACGTCAAATCCATGTCTGATGAAATATCCATTTCCCCTACTAAATGAGTTCAGGATGAAAAATGTTAAGGAAGCAACATTCAATTCACTAAGCTGATTTTATTTTTTTATGGATTTCCATTTTTTTTTTTTAATCAAAATGTGTCAGCATTCATCATTTGAGGCACCATGCCATAAAGTGGACACAGGGATTCGTTTTCCTGCTATAGCTTTTTTGGGAAGGGAGAAGGAAGAGTAAATCCTAAGTGAATTGTAATCTTTTAAGACCACACTCTTGTGTCACACTAACTGGGTTTCAGAGAGGATTCTGACAGTACCAACTATAGTTTATTTGTTTCTTCACTTTCTCTTTCTGGAAAAGAAGCAAATTAATGGCCAATTTACTTGAAGTGCTATTTTCTGAAAAACAGAATGAAAACATTATCAATGTTTCTTCTCAATTTTAACCAGGATATTCTAAGATGAAGAGTAGTTCTGAGTGCCCACACTTTTTTTACACTTTTGGCCTACATCTTCAAAACTCCTTTCCAAGAGGAATGCCAGAAAAACCTGCCAGAAAAGGTGATAACCATTAATCAAAACATATCTAGAGCTAACTGAAGGAACCAGGTTCTTTGGAAAATCCTGGCCAAGGTACTTGACAGGAGTGCTAAATCAGAGAAGATGATGTGCTTACTGTCCCTGTGCCCAGTCCCATAAGAATAATAGTTTGAAAGAAATACACACACGCACATTTTTCTGAATTGTTAAAATCCTTACTTTGTATGAATAAAGGATGATTCATACTTTGTATGAGTAAACAGTTCTATTTTTCTTTTCCTGTATTATATACAAATATTTTTTTAAAACTCTATATTGCTGTACTCTTCACAGAACTCAAAATTGCAGTAGATATTTAGAAGACATCTAGAGCATGTTCATGCAAAAAGCAGCTGTTGAGCTGAACTTGGCCAACAGGAAGCAGTGAATCAAGTATGAAGCAAATGGTAAGACATAAGAAGGACTCCAAAGCTCTCCAATCTAATACCCAAGAAAGAAAGAATGTTAAGTCAATAGCAAGTAGTATCTTTTCAGATGCAGCTTCTAAGACTGGTTCCTTCCAGAGCCTATTCTTCATTGTCTCCTTCAGGCTACCCCAGCCAACTGGAATACTCATCAGTAATGACTTGCTAAAAACAATTTCTGCCTTATGGTTTCATTCCTTTTGTTAAGGCTTCCAGCATTAGTTTTGAGAATATGAGTGCTAAACAGTGAAATTAAGTAAAGGCAACCATTTCTGGTGCTATCCTATGTGCCCATCAGTGTCATGTCTCTCCTTAGCAGCTCATGGTCCCCAGCTCAGTGGAACCAGCTACACTTACACTACACAGAGGAGATAGTATCAAAATCATATTCAAAGCACACACGTTGTCTGCATAGGATGGAGCACAACTTTGATGAAATGCCTTCCATCACACAAAGCATTATCCTGTTGGGACTACTGAACAAGCTGGCGAATCCGCCACTAATCCAAAATCTCCAGAGCCTAGACAGGAAGTGGCACAGAGCCCAACACCAGGACATTTGAACTCCCATATTGCATCATTTATTGATTATCCAACTGAGGAATCGTCTCAAATTGCCTATGAAAAGAAGTGTAATGCCAAGTTAAAAATAAAGTACAGTTTCTCACAGTGATGGACTCAGCATTGCTTACAGGTTATCTTAAACTAGAAGCATGATGCTTAACAAGCCTTTTAAATTTTAATTAATGACATTCATTATGTAAGTATCCTATCATTAATTATTATAAAATAATATTGGCATTCTCTCAATTCTCCTTTATTTCCATTCAGCAGCTTATTTATTTGCTGACAAAATGTTGTTCTTAGTGGTTTCCAAAATCCATTTGGGTAAATGTAAAGAACTTTCATCTTTCTTGAACATCCCTTGAGTCTTTTACTATTAGAAATTTGGGATTCCCATTCTGCATTTTATTTAATGCTGTTTATTCATTTAACATACCTCAGTTTTTCTACAAATGGATTTCAGAAAATTGCTGTGCTCTAATCCACTCTTCATACCCCTTAGCATTCTGTTTGATTTTATTTCAACATCAGATGGACACTGAAAGTTTTTTACAGTGTATTATTTACAGTGAAACATGCATCCCTTTCTTCAGTGCAGCCTTCAGCTTTGAACCCTTTACAAGTTAAAAGCCATTCAAACTTATATTTTAGCATTTATCAAGACTGAAATTTGAGTTGGTATGACCTCTTCATTTGGTTTGCTTTTGTCCCACTGAAATTCTTCATTGTCCTATGTGAATTCTGCTAAATTATACCATCTAGCACTGTATTCAACAGCTGCTGCCCCAACACTGACTCTTCCATGCATTTAATAGACATACCATACAGCATTTAATATTAAATACTAAAGTGCATTAGCTATGACAAGCAGTGTAACTGTACTTCTCCAGTGTTTCTGTCTGTTAATTGAGTGATATATGCCTCTCACCTCATAATTATTTCTTAACTGACTTTTAACCCATATCCACACAGGCAATTGCACCGGTACCATGGAGGGAAGCATGAGCCGTGCCTAAAGGGAGGGAGGCAATTCAGGCAGTAGTTCTGAAATTCATTTTGTCTCCTGATAAACTGCAATGTCCATTTGTGCATTTGGTTTTGTTTGTATGTTTTCATGAGAGATGGGGAAAAGTACCATTGGAATCTTAAAAAAAAAGACGTGCTTTAATTTCTCTTTTACTCTGCTGTACTGACAGATGCTAAAAATATTGAGTGAAATGTAATCTATCATTACAGAAACAGTGTTACCGATACACTATTTTATCATGATGATCTAGTCTTAGTGGTTTATCTCTTTATTTTATTACTGTTCTTTCAACCTCTTTGTCTGACACAGTAATTTTTAATTTCCTTGACTGCCCTGGAGCCTTTAAGAATACACAGCTACAAGACTAATTCTGTGCCCATAGTAAAATATGTGTATTTAATGAAAACAGGTCATTAAGTTGATGCAAACAACTGTGCTGTGCCCACTGAATTTTCCTCACAACACTGGACCTAATGACTTACTTGGATTTTTTGCTTGTTTTACTTTTAAGATTTTAATTCCACCCTTGCATACAGATGACTGACTTCAAGCCTTGCACACAAAACCTCACTTCTCTTTTCTGAGTTTTTCCTGGGCTAGTGGAGCTGCAAGAATTAAGGCTAAACTGACATATAAACTGTGGTGCAACTCTAGAAAGACAATAGGTCACTAAAGAGCAGCGAGTGCAGGATAGCTCAAGGGAGCTGCTTAGAAAATGAAAGGACAAGGAGATGCTTCCTGCCAGTTTAGAAAAGATTAAGGTGCTGACTTTGGAAAGTCTTTACTTGATGAAAACAAGCTAGAGTGCTTCCTGCCAGAAGTGAAAAACAGAAAGATACACTTGAAGATAAACCCTAAGGTGCTACAAAACCCAACAACGTCTTTTCCCAGGCATCATGTGCTGAATACAGTGGAGGACAGTAACATTGCTTGGTTCCATACCCTTCGATATTTACTTTTCTAGTTAATCTCAGCTACTACAATTTTCCTTTTACTGACTTATTTCCCATTCCTAGTGGCTCTCCCAGTAGCATTTAAAATGTGAAATACCTTTCTTTTCCTTCACTTAGAACAAATGGCATTCAGCCGGTCTTAGAAATTTTCCTCATGGATCCTATTTTCTTCCATACTTTGCAAGCCTCAGTAATAATATTTTTAAGTAGTACCCATGAAACATCTAAAGACACTATTTCACTTAGTTTTTACTCTCAGACCTATTCTATTAACTTTTTCTTAATACTGGAATCTTCTCTGAAGTTGAGTCATTACTCCGCCAGTTCACGGCGTGTTACTTCCTCTTCAGAATGAGAACTGAATTATATTCTAGTTGCTATATTAGTGTCTGCCAAGTTTGAATTCTTAGATGAGTCTGTGCAGCTCAATTTCTATTTCCACACAATGGGTTAGAAGACTGGGTAAAAAAAATTCCTCCTCTATCCTTGAAGAATTTCTAGTTCTGCCACTTCCTTTGGTGGAAAATTTTCCTTTCTCACTCAGGAGGCACAAGTATCATGTAATCATCAACCTCAAAACTTCATAGAGAATGATCTCTTGTAGGTAGCTTGTGGATAGAAAAGGTTGCAGCAGGACTACTTATCACTGAAATGAAAGCTAAGGTGAATGAACTATGTGAGCAAGATAATAATTCCTTTAATTTAGAGGCAATCACTATCTTGTTTTCAAGAAAAATGAAAATGTTTTCCAGTAAAAAAAATGGACCTCTACCAAACTGAATAAACTCTCTTTCTCCTCCCTTTGAAAATGAACAAAGTTTGGACTTGCTATTCAATATTTCTTTCCCCCAGAAAATGTACTTAGAAATGACTGACCATTTTACAGAATGGAATAACCAATAAAATAGTCCTGCCCCAGAAGTCTAGGTGCTGCTGGTCATATTTACAAAGAGAGGGACAAGATATAAGCTGTTACTAGTAAAAAATAGCTAAAGCTTGTTTTGTTTAAAACATTCTTTAAAAAAATCAGATGTTTCTTCTACATGAGTCAAAAAATAATCCCTTCCATTAATTAACTAGACCAGTTTAATTTTATTTCTCCCACTCAAGGCTGACCATAGTTCCTGCCTTTTTTACTTCCTTTCTGCAGCTGTGCACCCTCAAAAGGTAATTGATTGGTAAGACACTTGGAAGCCTTTCCAACATTTCATCCACAGGTGTTTCAGTGACTGATGTAATGGCTAACCTTACAAGGCTTTAAGGCAGTAATACAGTTAGTTCACCCTATTTTCCAGTCAAATTTGAAACCAACTTTTGAGTTAGTAACTACCCTGTGATTTTTTTATGCAGGCAGTGAGATTCAACTATCACATCTCAGCACCTACTTTTGAGTCATTTCACAGAGTAAGTCAGGAAAATGAAACATTATACCCCTGTGTGACAGTTGCACCGTGATTAGGTGGCAGAAATCATGCAAAATGGTACAAGGCAGAAGAGAGGCAGAGAGGTATGATGCTTCCTTGGAACACCCATCACTAGGATCCTATTGTCCCTGCCACAAAGTGAGAAGACTGAAAAGATCAGAGAACTTGGCTTTAAAGACTCTGCCCACGCTTTCCAAGGACAACATGAATTACAGAGGCTACTATCATTATTACTCTCTATTATTTGTATGATAGTAGGAGCTAGAAGCTGTAAATCAGACTGGGAGCCCCACTGTGCTAAGAACAGAGCAGGCACACAGCTAAGTAATCTCTGCCACTAAAAGCACACGACCTAGCTGAGCTAGGCTGTAATAGGCAGGTGTAGCAATCACAGGGGGAAGGGGGAGGCAAAAATCCCTAAAAAGATGCATTTGCAATAGCCAAATAGTTCTATCCTTCCTGCTCTTTTAACTAGCTGGTATCACTCAGCATTTCTAGGTAGTTCCACAGTAGAAACAGATCTTCAGGAGTGATTTGGGGGACTTACAAATGTTTTAATTGGTAATGTTGGTTGGGGTGTTTCAAGGAAGGAAGCAACAGAACGGTTCATTAACATAGAAGTAGGAAAAGCAGAGTTGCCAAAAGAAAAGGGCTGAGACAAAAGGCAGTATGACAAAGTAAGAAAGAATGCTGATATGTCTCTCCTGGTATGAAAGCAGGTGGTTCACAGAGGTAGGTCCTTATATATGTCAAATGACCAACAGAAAATGCAATCCTGTATCACAAACTGCAATATACACTGCAACAGGGCAGCAGTGTAAAATGTCCAGAAACAGCATTTCTCCCTTCATGTCACTCATTGCTGCAAAAAATGGTATCCTTATTTATTAATCTGTAGCAGCAGCATTACTGATGCTGTGAGAGATGAGCCAGTTCAACACACTTTTATTTGAGTTTCAAGTTCATTCCAGATGCCAGGATTTGAGCCTGTCTTGGAGAAGACCCAAAACACTTACAGATCTGTAGATGAAATGAATTACCACCCTGGCTCTTTTGTTTACACTGTAAGTGACTGGCATACAATCCTCATCTGCTAGCCAACATGTATTCTGCTAACAAAGTCTTTGTTTTATTACTCCTGGTAGAACTCCAGCTAGGAGAGAGAGTTCTCCCTTGCCATCCTCATTGTTAGCTTTCCAGTCAGCACTCCTCGTTCTCCTTCAAAACTGCAGGTTTTTGTCCATATGGTAGAAGTTATGAGGTGTTGTTGGGCAGGGTACACTTTGTGCCAGAAGGTGGTTTTGATCAGTTTTTTTCAGTTTTCTGTCTCTAGCCAGTGTCTTGAATATATTAGTTTTGGAATTGTCACAAGAGTAAGGTCTGTTTACTTCTCTTTTTCCAATATTTTTCCTTTCAGTTGCTGGTTTCTCTTGGAAGTGCTCATGTACAAACTGCTTTTTCTACATGGCAGAGACTATGTTTTCCCTCTGTTTTGCTACACATAGGAGTCATTTAAGTGTTGAAATCAACAAAGTCTGATTTTCCCTCCTGTGATGTGCTCACCACTCTATTTATTTGAAGCCTGGGAAAGAGGGCAAGCAGCACTTACATTTTAGCAGAAGAGTATTTTCTTTGCAAGTTATGATCATGGAAAACCATGGTGATATGGTATATTTTATATTTGGTGTTTTTTTAATTACAGGAAAACCCAGACTTGTTAGAAGGTCTATGGTAAGAAGGAAGTATCAGAATAAGGCTCTGTTGTGTAACAATAGTTATGAATTATTAATTTTGTTTGTGATAGTCTTTATGAGAATGTAAATATAAGTGACAAAGAACTGCAAGAAAAGACATGCAAAGAACTATTTCACTGATGAATATGACTCACATGACGTGTGTCTCTCACTGGTGGATGATGCATGGTGGTACATGTGAAAGATGACTTGGGTTAAACATCTGCATTTCTGGTTGTCAGGAATAAAAAAGTTCTTTACAAAACATGCCTAAAACAAATGAAGCTCCCAGTTTGATGTTTGATCTCATCACAATCTAATTCTAACAGGATTTTAATTCAGACTATTTACATTGGATTTTTTCTGGAGACTGTGGGTTTTTTTAAAAAAAGACTTTAAACAAGCAATCAAGTGTTGATAAACAGCACATTTCTCCTTTGAAACAAAGCCACCATCCTTTCTGCTAGCTCTTCTTTGCCTTTTTCTTTTAAGCAAAGAAATTTAAATAATTAAAATTCATAAAAATTTTCCTCTCTAGTGGGCACCCAAGGAGTTGGAAGCCCTCATTCATTCTGGAAAAAAATGTAAGCCCTTACACTTTAATAGCACTGAGATCATTAAAGGATGTTTAAAGCACACTCAATAGCTGTACCATAACCAGAAATTATTAACAAGTCTCAAATATACAGACACAGTGTATCTCCTTCTTGGAAATAAATAATTTAGTAAGGAAAAAAAAAAATAAAAGCTGTTTGGAACTTCAAGCTTTCAAATAGCCCTAAAGGGTACTCCCACACACTTTAGTATATTTTATGAAGAAAAAAGGATGGTTACATATTTATAAGTACTAACTATGTATGGCCAAAGAAGCAGCCACAGTGGTGCACATCACAGACCTCTATGCCAACAAATGGAAAAGCAATGGCAGCATATTTTAAAACGGACCCTGCCACTGAAATAAAAGTTGAAATCCTCCTGACTTCTGTGGAAAGATGAAACTTGGCTTTCTTACCATCTACTCTCTAACAACAAAAGCACAACAATGGCCAGGATGAGACACACATTTCTAATCAAGGTTGACTGAGGAGTAATGAGAATATACTTGCATCAGATTAGCTGTATGCATGTAGATCTCATACTGAATAAGGATGAGGAGGTCTGAGAAAAGAAGCACCAACAGGGGCTGAAACTGCAGGTATCCCAGTACTTTCAACTTGTTCCCAGCCGATGCTCTGTGAAAGAGGTCCCACTTGCAGCCACTGGAAGTGTAATTGCATCTTACAGTCCCTGATTTCGGTGAACAAGAAGTCACAGAGGTACATAATGTATAAGGGTAGCCTTTAGACCGAAACCATTTCATTTTATGGCTCTCTACACAGCCTCAAACCAACAGTACTCAGGGTAGAAGAGTACTATTCTCAAATTAGCTCTAAGAAAATGAAAGCATACAATCGGGATTGATCCTGTCCATACCTAATGTATTTTCTAAGCAAGTCAGCACCACTTTCAGGACATCCCTATAGAAGAAGTGGAAGATTCATCATCAGCCTCACCAAGGGTAATTAGACTTTCACTTATTGCTGAAGGAGACCTCTTGTTGACTCCCATGCTTTCAACACTAGATCTCCTGAAAATATAGTGAGACATGACAAGAAATATCAGGCACTACTGAGAATTTATTTCAGCTGTTTTCTAGAAACAGGAAAGGTGTGGATTTGAGGACTGAAGAGGACTGCCCTCTTCAGGGGAGATAAAATGTGGTTTTCTAGCATTCAACTGGCTTCTACCAAGCCTGGAAGATGTGAAATAAGATCAAACAGTAATGTTTCTGGAGTTGTCCCACTCAGCTACAGAACTAGATGTTTTTGGCCTGGAGAAACACAGCTGTTTTATTTTCCATCCCTCAATGAAAGGGATTGCATCCAGCATGGGAACAAAGGAACCTGAAGCTATGGGTAAGAAGCAGCAGAGTGACCTATCGTCTTCTGATCTCACTGTCAGCCAAGGACTTTAAGCAGAGGAATGGCTCCAAATGGAAAGTCAGTTAAGGCTCAGTTACTTTGCCATTAGGAGGAGAGAGGCAGGGTAATGCAGTATATAGGTATCCCTGCCTGTGGGAGGTCTGAACACCCATGGATGTTTTGGCCTGTGCTGCCACTGGCTCACAGATGAGGCTGACATTCCTGGTGATTTCCACCTCCCTTCATACTGCAATCCTTATGAAGGATTCTTCAGAAATCCTTCAAAAACAATCACTTGGAATTTACTTCTCATTATTCATTACCCACATATTTTCTTGGAAGAAAGCATAACATAGTTAATTCTACTAACAAATAAATGAAATTATACATGCAATGATACATGAAGAAATAGAAAAATATGTTTGTGATAAATTTATAAAAAGTAAGAAAAAACACTCAAAACTTTTTTCTTTTAAATCATTTCAGAATCAACACTGTTTTGGGGCAGGAAGGTCAGCTAGAGGAACTGGAAAGGAGAATCAGCACAACAAAGGAAATATAATTCCACAGAATTCTAAATATGTCTTTGTGCCATACAGTCTAGCAGTTCTTTTGTTCATATTTCAGAAATGTTTACAGTATTGCCAATAAAAAAGCCTATTCAGACCAAAATAATGTTGAATGCACCAGTATTCTAGTACAGGGACAAGAATAGACTAGGCCTCCTCTGAATCATTATCACTGATTTACATTTTGTTTTTCATTTATTTCCTGGAGGTTTGAGGGGTTAAAGGAAAATCTCCACTCGTTCTATTTGATTAAGAATGCCTTGAACAGTCATTTTTATCATCAGCTCTTTTCACTTTTAATTATTGACACATTTACTCATAACCAGAAGCAGTCTAATTCAATGACAGCATACTGAAAAGTGCAACTATTTTGCTTCAAAATAGTTTTATAGAATACTTTGTTTGCTTCTGACCAATTAGAATTTACTGGTTTTCCTCTGTTTCTCTTCGTGCTTCTGACATAAACTCAAAAGTTTAAACAGAACCTGATAGTACTTATTTCCCCCTTTGACTGCTTAAAACCATGCAACACAATTTCTGTTCACTTTTATGAAAAACTGTGACTCAACTTCCATTTGCATGGGAATTCTCTATGTACACAAAAACTTCTTAGTGCTCAGCAATGACAGAAAATCAGATGAAGAGAAGGAAATGAAAATTCAAAATTTTTGAAAAATGAAGACTTGAAAATGCATAGATAAACCTGATTGTCTTTCCCAGAACTCTAAAATCATTGGTTCTTGCAGTCAAACTCCCATTGTTCATCTCCTATTGAAAAGAACATTTTCAATATATCGTCTTAAGAAGGTGTTAAAAACTCATCAATAACTCCAGTTATGGCTTGCATAGTATTGAATTATTACCCAAGCAGACAAATGTAGCTCAGATTCCCAGTAAAATTTGAGGCATTTCAAGGAAACTAAACTAAATTGCTGAAACATTATTTTGCCCAAGATGGTATGTTCCTTAACTTTTGCTTAAAGTTGTCAGTATTACTATCTTCTTTGCTGCACTACTCTGTTTGTTGTGTTCAAATGTGTAACACATTTGAATGCTCACTACACATTAGAACAGAACCAATCCACGTAATATTGCCTTAAACATTTGTCAAACTCTCCAGTGGTACAAACACCAGATCTGCAGATTTGAAGAACTACAGATTATTTTTACCCACAACTGGTCCCACATTTTATTTAAACTTAAAATTCAAATTGCTTAGCATTTTATGAATACAATCAAAAACTACAGGTGGGAAACACTGAAATTCACAGTTTTTTTTAGTTACTACTTATATCTCTGAGTTTCTTTGTCTTCCCTTGTCTCTCCTTAATTTTTCATTGTGATACATACAAAACATGTTCTCTTTCTAATGTTAAATTCAGAAGCATATTTTTTTTTAATACAGAAATGAAATAACACACTGTATGACAGCTATGCTCTAAAAATTACCTACTGGAATTTTTGCATTGTTTCAGGTTTTCTGCTTCTCTGTACATTGCTGATGTTGAAACATTTTGGAGTAGGTGTGATACTGACCAGTACCAGTACTAAACAGATGGCAGAGATTCCTGCACTTTGTTAAAGAATTTACCTTGGTCATTTCATTCCTATCATTACTTTCATGACTGGGTTTTATGCTTCCATTCTCTATAATGTGATTAAGAAAAGCTCTGTCTCCTCCCAGCCCAACCTCAAACAGCCTCACAGATATCCTGACATGAAAATTACACATTACTAAGAGAACAGATTATTTTTCAAGCTAGAATGAACCAAACAGACCCATCTTTAGTGGCTTACATTGAATGTGGATGACTCTCTTTATGAAAGATATATTGGACACGTGGAATCATAATTTTCTCTCAGGTATGTACTGCAAGGCTCAAACTTCCAGACTGGTTTTGTTCTTGGGGGATGTAACAAAGCTTCTGCAATGACTGACTATTACTTCTGTGGCAACCAACTTTTTAACTCCTCTGAATAAAAGACAAACACTTTCTACAGTGGAAAACATACCTAACTAGGCTACTTGTCCTTCCTAAAGGGGGGAAAGGTAGATACTTTCCTCTAGTTCACGGGATCTTCTCCAGCTGCTCCTGTCCCAGGTCCGTAGCACACCGTCTCTGGCGATACAGCTGAAGAACTCACACCCCCTTGGCCAACCAGAAGCATCAATGCCCAGAATAAAACTGCTGACAAGACCCTCTGCAGTTTATCCTCCCTATTCTTCTACTTACACAGGAGAGTTGGGAGGGTCCCACTTCCAGAGAATGTTAAAGGAACAATTATTTTAAAACATTAAGTGGCGTACTTATTATGACTAATATAATCCCACTGATACCTGGCTTCTAATGAGGTTGGGCTCTTTATTGTGTACAGATGGCAAAGGCTTGTATTTGTATTATGGGTTATTTCACCATTTGTGAAATGTTAGTTACTAACGTTATTTTTGGGCCTTCTTTGTCTTATTGTTTAACTTTAGCTCTTCCTCAGTTGCTCTGTGGAAAATGTACATATGCTTAAAAGCACAGATGCTTTGGCTGCACTGTCTTACAGAAAACCTGACATTTGACTCTGTAATGTACTAGGGGAAATAAAAGGGAGAAAAGGAAACAGCAGCTCCCATGGCACTCCTGTATCCTCTTAACATTTTCTTGTAACTATGCTGTTTTATAGATGAAACTGTCACTGCAAAAATGACAAATATAACACATAAAAGAACAAAAATGGGCAATAAATCACAAGTGACACCACAGCCCATTGAAATGCATTCAGCCAGTGCTGCAGAAAGTAGAAACGTTTCCTTGTTTTGCATTCTGCCCAGCTGAGCAAGAAGACCAGAATCCTTGAACAATTGGTACAACAATCGCTGGGGCCATCACATAAAAATGGGCTTAGAATTTCACTTTGGAGACTCAGATCCGTTCTCATGCTTTCCTTATCACTTGACCTTGCAACAGCACTGCAGTATGGCTTTGACATTACAGCACACAGGTGCTTATTCTCCCCTGGATAACTATCCACAATTCCAACTAATGCAAATGTCATCCAGAAGTATCAAGACAAGAATAAACTTCTAAAACAGTGTATTGAACCTGCAGACAGACGTGTCTGCACGTAGGTTTGTTACTATAGACTGAAGTAGGAAATTGTCTCAACTAGGAAATAGTGGATTCTACACTGCCCAAAAATAGCACTTCAAATTTTAGCATTCAGAATATATCTAAATCAATGTTACATGGTTCAGGATGGAGAAAAAATGAATGTGAATGTCTGTCCAGCATATGTTGTTATACCTCAAACGCACTGTAAAGCAAAACAATCAAAGTAAATAGCAAAAACACTCCTTCCCAAATTTATGCTGTTGGTTTATCTGTTAATAAACAAACTATGTTTTCAGTAACGCAGTACAAAACTGGAGTAAATCCCTTGACGTGAAAAAATTCCATGAAGTTACGATTTAATCAATCAAAGATTTCAGTTCATTTTTTTCACTTTTACAGTGGAATGGATGAGAACAGAATGTGACCCAGAACACAGAAATAAATCTTGCTATGTACTGAATTCACATCTGAAGAAAGGGGTATATTTTATTATGGTGGTAACTTCATAAGGGAGAAGAAACCAACTGGGATTATTTTATGACTGCTGTTAACTAGTTTAGAAAATACGGTGATCGTCTAGACCTTCACGTGTGCAGGAAAAAAATAATTAAATTTTAAGCTTTTGCCCCTTTCTTTAAAAAAAAAAACAAAAACCCACCAAAACTTCCCAATTGTTAAGTATCTGTTACTTTACAAAACTTCTGACAGATCTTGCTGCATTTGATTTGCACCAAGAATTTCATGTGTGAGGAATGTACAATACAGAGTTCTCTCTTGCAGCTGGATGTGTAATTAACAATGGGTCATAAAAAGGGTGTTCTATGGAAATCAGTCTTAATAATATCCAGCGAAGTAGTGGCTGCTCCACTAAATCACAAATGGAAATAATTTAATTTAAATACGAGTATCTCAGACATATTTCAACAATTAAGAAAATGCCTGACAGAATGAACACCCTAATTATGATTCCAAGCATGCTATTTTATCAGAATGCAGAGAGAACAGAATATATGAGGGCCAAGTGAATACCAAATATGGCCAATTTAAACCTATTAGATGAAGTGTCTCTTACAAAATACTGAAACAAACTGCAAATGATTTCAGTCTTTCTCAAAAAAGATGTATTTGTTATTCAACTTTGAAGTTAAGATCATACAGTCACATTTGTGTGTGGTATGTTTTTTGATAACATCCTACATGATTCCAACTGTATGTTAAACTGTGTTTGTTATGAAAACATGGATCCTTTTTCCTCACAGACAGATGTAAGTCAGATATTCTCCTTGTCTGTTGGAGGACAGGGTCAACTGAGAGAATTTCAAGTTAGCTACTTTTTGTAAGGTAACATTGAAAACTAAACACTATCCACTAAATTTAAATTCTTAGCTACTAAGTTATTGTATCACTGGTAATAATATATTGACTAATAAATTAATTTCCCTGTTTTGGCTTCTAAGACTCAAAATCACACAGTTGCTTTTACACTAGGTTATCTTATGCTATAACTCAAGGACAACTACACTGTGGGTATTTCAAGTGCAACTGCAAGAAAAAGTTCTCTTTGCTACAGGCAGCAAAGGCAACCTGAAGTGGCTCTCAAGATATTTAGGGCAACTAACTCGTAATCCTATAAACGGAAGACCTGTTATTTTTATATGAAAAAGGAAGGAGAAAGGAAGGACAAAGAGAAATTAATAATGCATTGTTTATAAACTGCACCAGTAAGAGGCAAGATGAGCTGATGACGAGGTTGGAGGAAATGAGTGCAAGTAGAATTGGCTTGAAAGCAGAGCCGTATTATCATGATATTTGTGAAGAGGAAGACCTTTCAAATTTGGTAACAATATTCAGGAATACAGCCAAGGTTTTAAATTTTTATTATGCAAAAAGCATCAACTTCCAATGTAAAGAAACAGAAAATGCCATCCTTGACCTTCCCACTGCCGCTTATGTATCTCCTCAAATGCTAAAAGATGAAAGTAATTTCTTGATCTCAAATGTAATTACTTTGGTTCTGAGCAAAGAAGTGAGGAAAAAGCACTGAACAGAAAATGCTAAGTGACATTTAACAGTTACAGCTGTAGGGCTTGTGGTAACTACAGTCAGAAACAGCTCTATACCTTCACATAAACAAATCCTTTTACATGTAAATCCTTTCTAGGGTCTTGAAATTTATAGGAGAAAAATGTGGGGACAATGTGTATCACTCCCAGGTCCCGCATGTGTGGTCCAGTTTCTGTAAACCTCCTTTAAGAAAACATTTTTGCTTCTCATGGATACTGCAGGTCCCATTACTGCTATACTGCCCTGAAGCTGAAAAGCCTGCCCTAAGGACCCCTAGGCAGGATGTCTCCCTAGAAAAACAGAAATTCTTGTTGCTGTCATGGGACAACCATGTGGGCTGAGTGAGGCTTCTTTGCTTGTTATTGTAGTTGTGGCAAACGAGGAGGAAGATGTTTCTTCCCTTTTGAGCAGAGTCTTTCAAACATGAGATGGGACTGGGAGGATGATGAGGGCATTTCAAAGGCTTTCCAATACATTTCACAGATAGCTATAAATGCTGTGGGTGGGTATAATCTGATACTTTCTTTTTCACTACAAAATTAGATTCTGGTAGAACATCTTTATTTTCTTTTCAACAAAAAGGAAACGAAATTCACAGATATGACAGACAACCACAGACTGTCAATGCCACTACTGACAAAGCAATGAAATAAATACTTTGCCAGCTATCCTATGCTAGCTATATCTCTTTTCTCTCACTGTTAAGAACTGTAGCCATCTCCTTCCTGTGAAATAGGCATGTCTCCAGTGTTACCTATAGCTACCCAGTTTTGCATTGAAAGAAACAGTAAAAACAAAACATGAGAAGAGAAACATTTCCATCTCCACATGGAAAAATATAGAAGCTTATTTGAATTCTGTGATGAAGATACAAAAACTTGTTGTAATTCAAGGATATGAAAGAGATCCTGTCTCTTCAATGCTTTATCTGAATTGTCAAACAAAAAAATAACTGAGGTGTAAAAATGTATGCAGACACAGCTTCTGCCAAGCAGCAGTAACAAGAACAAGCTACTTAATGGCATCATCTAAGTATGTTATTCTGATTAGTTCATTAGTTCATACAATATTACAAAATGAAAGTATACATGCAGCAATTTTGTCTTGATTGACAAGGTAACTTGGGCACTGTGGATCACTCAGCTTTGCTATTATTACACATACTGCAGAATTAAAAGCTATAGCAGACATGTCACTAATCCTCTTATCTTAAGCTGAATCATTGAACTGCCTCTCATTGACTGTAGCAGTACCCAGATACCAGACATCTGAACTCCTCTTAGACACCCTGGTAGCAACATGGGAACAATGTGCTTTCCCAAGGAACTGTGCCAGCATTCTTCAAAAAGGCAATGATCTTATCATACACTAAAAGCTGGTTTACTAGGTTTACTTCTCCCATTACATATTTTATCACTTCAGGTTCTAGAGTATTTAATGCTCTTTAGTTCTGTTCGAAAGTTTGCAAATCCCTGAAAGGTTTTAGGCATGGGTTTATTTTCTGACAAAATCAATCATTTCTCCAGGTTCATAGAGGTCTTCTGGCATATTCTGAGCCATCCTTCAAGCCACATATAGCCTAATAATGGTTCCACTTGAATACTGAGTTTACTTTAGATTTTAAATCCTTAAGTCTTGCTCGTTCTCTTATGTCACATGCTAGGGTGTTTTATTTTAATCCTAGAAGTCATGTATGACATAACAAAAAGGAATCTATTTCTTTATTTTCTGTCATATTGAAATTTTGCCAGAAAACACAATCTTCCTACCACTACATAGAAAAAAATCTGAATCTACTAATACTAGATCTTTGTCCTAACTTGCACATGCAACTTGTGAGCCTATATTATTTAGAAATTCTATTGTCTTGATCCAAAAACAGAGAAAAAAACAAACAGGTACACAGATATATATCTATATTCAAACTGTCATTTAATTTATGGATGGAGCAAGATGAGATCTTTTCACAACATCAGGCTTGAAGGAACATTCCACAGTTCACAATCACAATGAGCACATGCAGCGGAGTTGTACATACAGGGACGTGTGTGTACGTTTTTGTGCCAAGCACACCACTGAATTTAATGGAGCTGAGGAAGAAATTATGAACAGAAAGGAACTTTTAACACAGGGAAACTGTTTATGAGCAGAAAAAAGAAGAACCTGTTGGGGGAAAAGGAGCCAAAGGAAAAGAGACAGAATGGGCATGATGACTTGTCTGTACTTGAACATCTGACCTGTTAGCTGGTCGTCGCCTGCAGCAGGGGCGATGCGAATGTATGGTGTTGTAAGCTGAGTCACGATTATCGCAGCTAAGGCAAAGGAAGAGTTCCAGGTCAGCATGCATGAGGGAAAAAAAAGCCAGACTGAAGCTACGCCAGCAAGAAGAATCTTGGTCAGTCGTTTATTGTCTGAACTTCACAAATAAAAACCAAAAAACTCCCACAAGTTCCTTTTCATCTTCAGTTGTTAGTGTGGTTATTCTGAGAATTAATAAGCTGTCGCGTGCGACTTTCATTCAGGAAAAGGACTCAAAGCACATTATTTACTGCATTTGAGGAAACTGGAGGCTCTTCAGCTCTGCTAGTAACAGCACTAAGCTTTCTAAGTGAACACAACCTTACTATTCAGATTACTCTAATAGGAACTTCTCCAAGTAATTTGAGCTAGTTTCATTTTTATTTTCTTATTTCATAATACTACATTTTTCCTACAATTTTTTAAAAATAACTTTTATGTAAAACATTTTTGAGCTAGTTAAGATTAATTTTTCTTATAACCACTTGGGTCACTGTTCTAAAAATGTGCACACTACACATATATTTAATGCTCAGCACACAGAAAATGACCACTGAGAGGTGGCACACTTTTAATTAGGTACGTGTGTAACTGTCTGAGGTCTGAGTTTCAAGTTCACGAGAAAAAGCTGAAAACCCTGAATTGACCTGCCCTGAAATACCCAGACTTTTCTGACAGAGTTATAACAACCACTGTCTGCTACAGACCACTATTACCATGGCTCACATTAATAAAATCTGTTATTTCTTTGTTTTCTGGCAGTTCTTTGATTGCCTCTAAATGGTTAAGCACGCTGTGATACATATATATTAAGGAATATAAAAAAAATTAAAAGGTCAGATCCAACATGATGCAGCTGGAGAATGATGCAAAGAAAAAATATTGGAAAATTAAGGACAAAATTATATGAAAGATCACTCATTTACATAGAACAGCCTGGGTGCTATTAGAAATGTGGCAGCGAGAGAGGAAAATAGATCATCTACCATCTGCAGACAATTAAACTCAAAACTGCTGCTGCATAATATTTTGAAATATCCCTCTGCAACACTGAAATGCAGTGTTGATAGTAGCTTCTAGAGTACTGTTGCTATTGGATTTAAAATATTATAATATCCTTTTCTCTCTCATAATTAATGAAAGCCTTCCAATATTGCAAAATTAGAACAATGATGCCTCCCTCTTGAGAACTGCATTCCTAGGAGATAATCAAGATGTTTCTATCCAGACAGTGTTGCAAGTCATATCAGGAAATATAGTCTTAATATAAATCACAAACCACCACAAAGTTGATAGTAATAAACTTGGAGGAGTTTTGGAATGTTTTCAACTTAGTCTGTTGAGATTTTACAGTCATTTAGCTTGAAGAAAGAGTAGGAATATGAAAGCTGTATTTCAAGCAATATATGACAACCTTTATTACCACTGGTACAAAAAGCTATTCCTGATTTTGTTTGTTTGTTTGTTTAATTATCTTGTCAAAAACAATGGGAGTGGAAACCCTGCAGTCTCCCCATTTGTATATACACCAAACAGTCACAGAGGTCCCAGAAGCCTTTCTGAAGAAAACTGAGATCAGGAGACTCCACATCATACTGATGTGCTGTCTGATCCTTCTGCTAACAAAGTCAATGGCAAAGGCTTCCTTTGACTTCATCAGAAGCAGAAGGAGAACCTTCAGCTCTACAAAATCAAATATTCTCATCCTACTTTTTTACTTGTAATCACTGCAACCAGGATTTTTATATGATCTCTAAAAGAACACATTTAACAGAGGTTTTGTTTGAAAAAATGTAATGGTCATAAAACAAGATCATATTTTAAAAGGGTACAAATTGCAGTTGTTTAAAATATACTTGATGGAATGAGAAAGTATTATCTAGCTACTGACCCGAGACACGCATTTGACCCAGTAGAATTAGGCTGCAATTTTCTGGAGGTAGGCTGTACTCTTCTAACAGGAAACCTATCAATATGATAATAAACTATCTGGTGCACTTGGTCTCTCATACAACATGCAACAAGGTTTAGTGTCTGCCAGTTGAGCACATGCTTGACAGTAAAGTACAGACATTATTCCTGCAGGCATCAATGGGAGGGAAAACTGTTCTCAAGGTCCAGAACAGCTCTGCTGGATCTGGGACACAAACATTATGTTTATATTACAGTTATGTATTTTCATTTTAACAAAAAATTAAAAAGTGTACGGTGGGCCATGGAATGAACACTGCATGACAGTGATAAAATCAACTCTCAGTGATCTTAAGGGCACCAATAACTTCATTATCTGGAGGTGAGACAGTTAAAGGGAATATAACTAGCAAGTGACGTGCTCTGAATCCCCATATCAGTCCTCAGGGTGGACTCCAAACAGGCTAACCAATAATGAGGTGGCTTGACCAATCTCAGCTAGCTCAGTGGAGCAGCAACTTGAAAGTTTCCTTGAGCGACCTTGATCCTAGGAAGGGCACAGGCCTTTATCTAGTAAAATACTTAGATGTCTACTTTAAGACAGAATTGTTGTGAAGTAGTCAATGAGACTACTCTGCGTGCAAATTTAGGTACATCATTAACTTGATTAGGGCCTAGGTAGTCAGAGCATGGTGCTAAGAGCACCAAAATTGTGGGTTCAACCCCCATATGGGCCATTCACTTAAGAGCTGGATTCGATGATCCCTTGCAATTCAGAATATTCTGTGATTCTGTGAAAGCATATGGTTTCTCACACAGTAGAATCTACAATGGCCTACACAAGGCTGTGGGTATTTTTAGGATCAGACCTTAATTCAAAAGAAGATTGCACCAGTTTTATACCCGAATGGTCTGAAGCACTTCCTCTAGCTTTAAAAAACACCAAACCTAGACTTCTGAAGATAAGAGAAGCCCAGATTATGAATATTCCAGGAATGTTTACTAGTATGTGAAAACTAGATGTAGTTCTGGAGAGCATTCCCAATCTTATTTGCCAGAAGCACTATGGCACATAAATAGATGGACATAACAGGCACATAGAGCTTAAGTAGCTTACTGTCTAGTAGCTACACTGCAGTCTCAAAGCTCAGTGGAAAACTGTGCAAGTCTAAGAAATCTGACAGAGTGGTCAGAGCAGGCGTTGCTTACTGGAGGACAAACACCATGAATGTACTGAGCTACTGTACCGAGCTGTTTGTGGGCATTGAACAGGAGAGGAGAATGAGAGAGGACAATTTTAAGTCTTGTCCCAATGCATGTATAGTGATTCCTGACCTACAGACATAGAGCATTTTTTCTGGTTTTTTTCCTAACCCAAATGTGGAAGGTCCAGAGAGAGCACAGAATTCTGCTTTTCCCTTAAGTATCTCTGTTAGAACCAAAGGGAAAACATCTGTGCAGGCAGCTACTTTTAATATCATATTAAAATATCCCATGCTGTCCATTTAATTTTTTTTAATTAATACAGATTAAAAATATAATACAAGCATTCGGTTTAAAATCATGGAAATCAGCGCTTTACTGTAGCCCCCCCAAGAAAATTTTTATTTCAGGGGCTATAAATACCATCAAGGTATTTATATCTTTTTTAAAAAATAAAAAAATCCTAACAACAACTTCTAACATTATTTTATTATGAAAAAATATGAAACATGCTTTCAAAACAGGAATGTAGGGAGATTTGTTTAAAATAAAAGCTGCATTTCTCACATTTCCATTGCCAAATGGGTTAGCTCAAAGTAGCTTGTTGCTATGGGAGCTATTCCAATCCACAAAGTTACCCTCGCTTCTCAAATGAGAGTAAAAATTTTCAGTCAGTCAAGTAATTTAAATAGCTGAACATCCTTTAGTGACCAGGAATACAAATCTTAAAAAAATTTAAAATCCATTCCCCTAATCATCTATTACGATTTCTGGTGTAATGTAGTTCACTCCTGATATCTCTGAAGCTATTTGAAAACAATACAAGATTTCACCTGCATCTGGAATTAATCTCTCATATGTGTTATATTTGGGTTGAGTTCAGATATTTGAAAGATTTCTATGGTTTAGTAAGCAGTCAGTTAGTAAATGAAAATTTAAACTACTTCCTTTGGTTTGGAAAAGAAAAGAAGCCAAGAATTGAGTCCAAAGAGACACAATAATGTATTTGTCACAGTAGGGAGTATCCAAACTTTCAACGGGGACAACTTTGTGCTAACATTTCTGTTACTTTTAAGTATTGACCTTCTTTCTCATCCACCCCATTTAGACTTAGAGGTGGCGATGGAATTGCAAAGTCTACATGTGAAGGAAATCATGGTGGGATCAATTCCATTGGGGTAGTCACTGAGACAATCATGACCTCCTGCAAGGTGCAGAAGTACAAGGGATGAAGCAGTTTTTGTTTCATGCTCCTGCCAGGCGCCCTAACTGTCAGGTGGTATTACCTGCACCTACTCACAGCACCACACTCCTTCCAGCTCCTCTACTACAATCTCCAAGTAAACTGTACTATTCCGTCACTTCTTTTTAGTTAGTCACTTCTTTTTACGCTTTTAAGTTGCCACCAGCTAAAGGTACTAAAAAGGTGAGACTACAAAGATAATCACAGATAGATCTAGCCCCCAAAGATAAATAGATCAGCAGCATATTTATCTTTCCCTGTTTGGCGACAAAACCTACAGCCAGTACTGTCTCAAGTGTACATATCTGTCTCACAAATGGTAATATCATGTGCTGACAGTTGAGTAAATATAGCTGATCTGTCTCATTAAAATGAAGAACGTGATTTCTCCACTTCTTTTTTATACAGCAATTAAGTTAAGGTAATTGCTTACAAGTAAGGGGCAATTTTTCACTATGGATGTATAAGCAGCTAGTATGTACTCTGCAATTGGCAATTTTACAACTTTACTATATATATAAATGTGTGTGTGTATATATATATATATGTGTGTGTGTGTGTGTGTGTGTGTGTGTGTATGAATGTAAGCACAAATTATTTATTGTGAGATCATATAAAAACCCACAGAATATATTTTAAGAGCCCTGTGTTCAAGCAGATAACCAAAAGTAATTAATACATTTATAACTAAAAACAAACAAACAAACAAATTTCCTAGATCTCAGCTAAGGATGCAAATGATTCTATGAAAATTCTGTAATATGTTTAGTGATCTGTTTTAGCAATATAAACACTTCTGGAAGTTTCCAAATACCATATGAGGGGAAGATCAACAAGCTGAAGTATAGAATACATGACATAATAAAAACATACCTTTTGTGGCTACCCTGACGCAGTCAATTTTAGTTTCCTGTGTCAAATAAAGAGGAAAAAGGTCACATCTTGTGTTTCCAAACAAAGTCATCCATAATTCTATTCTTAAAAGTACTGATAAAATGGCAGAGCAGAATGTGCCCCATTCCATATTTAACTGCTTATTAGCTAATTCAAAAATGCATTCATAATATGGACCAACGCTGCTTGGGTATGGTACATAAACATTCCACTTGATTCCTCTAGAAGTAAGAAATGTGAAAGATATTCACAGGAGCACAGGCAAGGAAGGGTTCAGCTTTTTAACTCTGGCAACATAATGACCTTGGGAGATTTTTTTTTTTTTCTTACAGAAAGTATAGTTTGAAGCATCATGTTAAGACAATTTTAGAAAGAAAAAATAATCAATGGTGTTTCACATTTCTGCACTGTTGGTGCACTGTGAATGAGGGACCATTATGGTTTCTGGCAGAAAACATTTCCAGGCTGTCAGCACAGACAGCCAAAGCTTATCAAGAATTGAAGGGCTCTGGGTAGGTCTGTCCAGGAAATGAAAAACAATTCCAGGAAGAATTAGCCTGATGAAACATGATCTGTGAGGATCTTTTTAAACACTTTTCATTTCAGTTCCATCTACTTCCTTTTCCTTTTAATTTGTTTGCAGAAAGGGACAAAAAAAAAAAAAAAAAAAAAAAAAAAAAAAAAAAAAAGAAAGGGATTTCAAATTCAATCAGGGGAACCAAATCAGAAAAAGGAAGATCAAGATGTTACAAACTAAGGTAACAGGACTGGACATGCCAAGAGAGATGTGCTAAAAACTGCAATCATGTTTGGCTTAAATATAACGAAAGAAATCACAACATTTTCTTGTTCTAAACAAGAAAAAAACAAGAAGGAAGGAAAAAAGCCCATCAAACACAGCCACTGGACTTTTAGCTAGTAAGACAGAATGGCAACATGCTTCTTTGCCTGCTCACTACTGACAAAATGTGGTTTTCCCCTCCTCTTTCCTGTAACCTTTAATCACTAAGCAATATTGTGTTAGGAAAACTGCTATTTTTTAAACACTGTGTGTTAAATTTCACGGTTACTTCATTTTCTCATTAGCAAATAAATTGGGCATCCTGCTAGTTGATGCCAATCATTTATTTACACACAAACACTGTATAAAACCATGCCTATTGAAAGACCTACCCCATTGGCTCTGCTAGCAGCTTGAAAATAGATGCTGTAGCTCTTATGAGGAAGAAGAGGAGTATTCCAAAAACCACTGTAGGTTTTGTTATCACCAATAGTAAAAGGCTGAGCAGCTAGTAAATTATTGGCTGGAATCTCTGCAGCAAAGTAGTACTGGGAATTCAAGAGTGAGGCATTCTGGAAATGAATGGGCACTGGGTAGCATTTCAGGATTTCAGTTGTCTTTTTGGTCCTCCGTGGGCGCTCTTCCTCAACAACGATTTGATAGACACTAAGAGAGTGAAAGAAAAGAACGAAAGAAACAGTGGTTATTTTAAAATTTGGGTAGTCAAACCATCCCACCATCCATAACAGCCTACCAATATTTACTGGAACAAAAGAACTGTTAAAAGCAAAGAACACAGGAAGAAAATGACATTTTAATATTCAGGTGCATAATTTTGTGGAATGGATTCATGCTTTCATATTCATTTTTTTTCTGGAAAAACAAAATTAACCATTTGCACCACGGCTTTTCACAAAAGCAAATGCAAAGGACATTTTCTTCAAACTCTTGTACAGAAAAGGTGTACTTAATCAGTGCTAAAAGGTAAAATTAAGTATTATTTTGTTCACTAAAGCAAATATAAAGCTATAGAGTCCTTGCTCTAGCCTGTTTATCTTACCTAAATGAAATTAAATTAGTACTAAGATAAAAATTAAGACAAATTACAGAGACAGGGACCAGTGTTTGCTCAACTGTTGACTTTAGAAGTATTTATAACAGCACAATGTAAAATTTCAGTGACACATTCACTATTGCTGAGCAAGTATAAAACACTTTTTGATGGAAATTATTATCACTCAGCAAAGCACTTTTACACATCTTATAGGTAACTGTATTTTTCAGTTTCTGCATTCTGCAAGGCAAGTCAGTTTGCACTTGCAGTCTCTGCTGTACTGGGACCTACAGAGAACAGTCCATCCCTCTCCACTGTAAAGGTGCTATGGAGATTCAGACAGGAACAATGAAATTGCCATTTCTGCTGTATATGCAAACAGTGTAATCATTATACCCTTGCAGTTGCTCTAAAAGACTGAGTCAGTGCTTTTAAATTCGTGATGTGGGAAGTCCGTGTCTCTAAAGAGGACTGACTTACAAATTTATTGCTTCACTGGGGACCAGTGGTTTTTAATCAGTATTTGTCTCCTGGAATCTTGAATCCCAGCAAAGAAGTCAATCTGGATAATTGATGTCAAAGTGGCAACGTGTCCACATTTTTGCGTATCATCTACATCCACTAACAATTTATAATCTTTCCAGTTGACAGTTCATAAAAACCAGCAATCCCTGCATAGGAGCTTTCTTAAAAAATAAATATCCACAGAGTCTCCTGACATGTTACTCTTCCGTCATCTGTAGGTAGAGAATTATGTGTACAGAAGATTCTGCCCAAAGTACACATGGGCTGAACTTTTGCAGAACCACCTCAGTCTGGACCCAACAGGGTTTATTGGCTTAGTCATATGCCTACATAGCTATGTGGCTACTTCCCTTCTGAAGGCACACCTGGTTTAGAAATAAAGGGATGAACTGTCCAGTGACAGGAGGGATGGTGCTTTAAGAAACCTGGTCTAGGGGAAGGTGTCCCTTGACCATTTCAGGGGGTTGGACTAGATGATCTTTAAAGGTCTCTTCCAGCCCAAACCCCTCCATAATTTTATGACACCACCATTTAAGGTCTTCTGAGTCTTCATAGTCTAGTATCACCAAGGGGCAGAAAAAGCCAATTTTATTGATCATCTTAGTGGTTTTTTTACCAGACTTACTGATTATGTGCCACAGACTCTGATGATTTTTAAGATCTAGCATCTTCAGCAGGAGATGCTGAACTTCTCTGCTCACAAAAAAATGCCCAGAAAGTTAACTCTGAGAATGCAATCAATACCTCTTCTTCTGTCTTAAGACTTTCAACATTGTGGAGCTTTAGTTTAATGTGAACACACTCAAACCTATTTGCTTTCATGAAGATGTCTGCACTCCTACAATTCTCAGAGAACTGATCAGAAAGAAGGTGTCTACTTTTGGGTCAAACTAATTGCTTCTCAGGCTCCACTGATAACAGTAACGAAATACAAAGCTCACATGTAGTCAACTAGAAGTGGATACCCAAATTTAAACGTTTTAGTTTAATGCTGAACTTCATACAGAAATCTAACCATGAATAAATTTAGTACAGCCAAGGACACAGAAATGTCTTGAGGGTTCACTTGAAGGTCTCTGCCTGTACATTTTGCAGCTCTGTGCAACGAAGTCTTCATAACAAACAGAAAGATTTTCATTAGTTGATTAATTCCATGCTGAGTAGTAAATGAAGGTCAACCCACAGCAATCATTCTTTGATCCTGTGGGAACTGATTTGCAAAAAAACTAGCCATGGAATATCTACATTAAAATCTTGGGTTTTTTCTTACAAATCAAATTTTGACATGATTTTCACAATTAATTTTCTAGAACAAAATAAGAGTTCCTTAGACATGGGATTCTAAGCTACTTTGAAAACAGCACATTGCCTCCTCTATTAATTTGCAGTGAATTTACTATAAATACCATTTGTAAACTTAAATGGAGTATAGGAAACAAATAGGTGATGTAAACATTTATCCTTGCAAGACAGTGAAGCTGGATATGCTTGCCTAACACTGCAGCAAATGTAAGAATCCCACAGTTTCACTAAAGAATGACAGATAGTAAACTAAGTTACTTCTTGTAACAAGCATGAATATAAGAGGGACTTCAGACCAGATAAGGTAATATGACCTGTTTCAGTACTGGCTGAAATGAGGATTCTCTTCATTTCGTCACTCAGTGATTAAAGCTACAGACAGCAGCTGTTTTAGAAACAAATCTGTCATTAAAATGGTTCTTTCCCTGTGGTAAATTCTACATGCACTACTCCTTGTGTACCTCTCAGATGCCTGCCGTCTACTCATTTTCAGATACTTTAAAGAAAGAAGTAAGTCAACTGGAGCAATTTCAAACTCAAAATGTCTTTTAATCCTGACTCCACAAGACAAATTAGATTTGCAAGCATCTAGACCTCAAATCTATTTGCTCTTTAATAATTTAAGCACTGAAAGGTCAAACAACTCTTTTCTGTTCCCCTTCATCAAAGTCCAAATGCTAATGAAAAATAACTAAATCCTATCTGCTGGCCAATTTCCACACACTGCTGTTTCTCTGATGTAAATTAACACATTATGAGTACCCAGGTCAATGGAAACCTGACAGAATTTTACCTGAATTTACTTTTTACATTTTTTCAAATGAGATCATTCTAATGAATTTTACAAAATTACCCCAATTACAATTATAATCCAAAAGCTTTCTCTAGTTCTTACAATTAATATTGCTTTCTTTAATATGTAACAGCTGGACTGCCTAGAGCTTGAACCTCTGAAAAAGGGTTCAAGCTCAGTGAATTGAGCTAACACTGTGCCACGACTGTATTATTCCTCTTGGGTATCCATCAGATTTCCTGTTTGAAGCTGAATTACTCCTTTTCCACACCTCTACATTTCAGAGAATAAAGTCTTCCTATCTGTAATCCAGAAAATAAGTTCTACACTACAGTGAAATGTGCCAAAAACATATCAGTAGCATTTAGACTGATTTTTCTGAAGGAAAGAAACGTAATTTAAGTGCAATTCACGTTACACAGTTCTACTACAGAATTTCAGTGCCTTGGAAATTAAATACAAGATTTGTTTTTATACAGACTGAAGTTTGCTGTTGCATTGAGAAAGGAACACATGGCAGTTATGTTTAACTTTAGATTTAAATGCTTTAAATTTGGTGATTAAAACAGATATATGGAAAAATTAAAAAAAAAATTATATTTTTACACTGCTTTTTATTCTAACAATTCCAAACAAGTTCTAAATTTATATGATTACGCAAAGACACAGATCTGAACACAACAGTTTAATTTTTGTTAGAATTTGGAGATAGCAGGTCTCTCAGATATTTATTGAATTTGGATTGCTTAAATTGGAGTGGTGTATCAATGTCTGATAAATATGCAAATCTTTTTCAGAGTTGAAAAAGAGACATGAAAGCAGAAAGAAAACATATTAGCACAGTAATAAAAGATGCTCAGAATCCTTAGACAAATGGCAATTTCAAAAAAGAATTAAGTATATATCTAGTCTTAACTACATGAAATGATGGGTTTTGGTAACCTCCTGAATAGGGACATTATTCCACATTACTGGAATGCTGTAAATTAAATTTATTTAATCAAAGTCTCATTCAAAGTTACGAAATAACTTTCCGAGAAGGACCTATTGGATGCAAACATGGACTTCAGAATTCTTCATACAGGAGTCCTTAACATGTACAATCTAGACATTTATTGAAACCTATTAATCTATAATTACACCTAATTCTAAATTACAAACAAAGGGAAAACAAGCTTGATTGCTTTATTATCGAACTGTCAGCTCTGTTTTGTTTCTCTAAAACAGTTTTGATGCTTTACATAACTGAAGCATTAAAGAATTTTTCAGAATTAATTTTACAGAAGGGAGATGGCCTAAGAACTGTATCTAGACAAAGACTATCTGAATTTATTTACTAGTCCTAACACAACTGCTGTGTGTGATCCCAGGCAAGTCAATCAACTATTATGGGCTTCAGAAATCCAGTTGTAAAATGAGAACAAGAAACTTCCTTATTCCATGTGGCCTGCTTCAACTGTTTAAAACCTCTTCAAATTCTTACTATCCTTCTTTTTTTTTTTCTTTTTCCCCCTAGGAAATGTACAAAGCCTGTAAAACTCTTAAGGTCCACTAAGAGTGCCCTGATTATCTGTGTTAACTGTTGGGCTACCTTTGCAGACTGTTATGGTGACATTCTTGAGTCTAATTTGAAGTTTTCTGCTCACTGATATAAGTTCATGCTTTATTAGAAATATACAAAACTGGTACGTTTTTATAGATCTATTTCTGTATTTTGACTTGCATGCTTGCTTTGTTTTAATGCTTACAGATTCAAACAACAGAATAACCCTTAATCTACATAATGACCATTACTTCAGTTACTCATTCCCACAGCCCTATTTACCTGCATGCTAGAATCACTTTACCACGTTCTTCTACTAAAATACCAGTTCTAACAGAAGGCAAAATTAAGAAACCCAAACCCCACCCTGTTATCTCAGTTCTAAGTTCATGAAGAACCTGACTGCTCAAACCATAAGAGTCTCAAGGTCCCTGCAGTGTCAGCAAAACTTCTGTAGACCTTGAAAATTCTTCTATTGTACTGCCATTAAGATTTTTAAAATATAATGGTTGTTTTGTTTATGTTATGCATCTAGAACTTCATAAATATTTGTTTATCATGTGTTGTGCAAGTTTATTGCCTAACATTGCTTCTTGAAAAGACTACAGCCTTTGGACAGTTTTTTCTATATAATATGCAAAATAACTTCACCTCTGTGATCAGTTGTCTCTGACATGGTCACGTAATATTTATATGGATTAATGTTGGAGATACATATCTATTTCTCCATGCCCTTATATTGCACTAGATTCTTGCAATTCATCCTTTAACTCAAAATTTTACAGTTCTAGAAATGATATGTAATTATACATATGTAATGTATCTTGAAATGGAAGAGGGAAATTACCTTTTAAAGGACAGGAATTAATAATTTATGGCTAGCAGGCAAATAGAAATAGGCTACAAGAAATTGCCACTAACTCTCCTACTGTGCATGAGCATTTATATTTATTATAGGTGGGTTAAACAGAGGTGATGAACAACCCCTAATTTATCAGGTGTCTCACCATCACAGCTACACAGGTTTTTCCAGTGGGTCAGAAGTTCTAGCAACACCTAATATACAGTGAATAAAATCTATTCTGTGTGCAGTCATTTCCAGAACAGATTCAGTGCCACAGAACCAGATGAATAGCAGTCCTGTCCTGCTGGCCACTGTCCCTGTGACCACTTTGCATATTTTATCAAAGGGGAAGCACACATGGTTCAACTGTGGACTAGAGGTCAGACCAGAGAGTTTTTGATTATCAGCAGGACAAATGAGTATACCTACTAATAATGGAGAAGACTCTTTAAGGTAGCTGCCTCTATTTCAGGGATGTTTTATTCGGGAGATCAGATTTTGTGGGCTTTATACAATAAACATTTAATACAGCATTGCCCACTTCTAAAAAAACGGTGAAGAAGCTAAAAAAACAATCCCTTGTAGGAATGTAATGTTCAGATATGAAAATACAGAACTTAGAGTGAAGAAAAACAAGCAGACTAAACAAAACCTCTAAACTGATGTTGGTGTACCAATGGCAACAACAATGCCAACAAGTATTTTTAAAATCATACACTAATATGTAATTTATACATGGGGGAAAAAGTGATTTATGCAAAAAATATTTGCACAACACATAATCATCAAAATTCTTGCCATGGTTCCCATTTAAGCACTTGATGTGCCAGTGCTAGAGGTGTATTGACTGTTTCTTTGGGTGAGCAGAGGGAATCTTAAATCCTTACAGCTTTTTGGAGTAAAATGAGTCTTAAATCCTTGCAACTTTTTGTTTGCATCTTGAAGCTAGAAAGTTCCATGTAAACAAAAGCTTCACAGTTTTTGGCAGGTTTCTAACTCTGTGGAACAGTTGTAACCTCACAAACGTAGGAAAGGTGCTAAGGAAATAAATACTTTGTGGTGGCAGCTTGTTCAAACTTGAATGGAATAATTCTACTTTCACACCTGGCTTTATTTACTACCTTTGCAGGTCAAGAGATAAGTCTGGTGAGATTTTCCAAGGCAAGGCCTGTCTTCATTCTCAGGAAATACTATTACTGGCACCTGAAATTTTCAGCCCATGGGGAAAAATCAAATTCAAGAAATCTTTTTGCATCAGACCTGTCATGAACACAAGAGAGACTAATATTATACAACACCTCCATTGTCATGCAAGGAGCCCTATTTCTCAGATCAATCACAGCAGAAATACCTAAATGGCTGTAAAGGAGGAGATAAGACAGCTTAGGTTCAGTCCCCAGAGATAGTGCCAAATGTAAACTCTCAGGTGTCGTAATAAGCTTTATCTTCACAGACCCAAGTCCACTGGGGAACAGTATCTGGTTTTTAATGTAAAACTCCTAAGCTGCTTTGTGACTGCCCAACTCTTTTGTATGGATGGTCTCAAAGACTTAAAAGTCAGCATTTACAAAGGAGATTTTCTGGGAAAAATACATCCAAGCAAATCTCTCCTTAGCATTCCTATGGTTTTATACAGGAAATCCTGACAATTTTTCCAATGGAAAGCATTATGTCACTGGAAGTTAAAGATATTTTACTTGTTCTTTCCTCCAAGGACAGTCACCAGGGGAGGATATGACAAGGGGTTCAATTCCCTTTAGAAGGAAAACATTTGCTACATAATATCTTAATTGCAGAAAAGACAGGCTCTGAAAATGCTAATTTAATGGCCACCATAAGTACATAATACATTCAAATTATTTTTTTCCAGAAGCAGAAGAAAAATTTCTCTTTTGAAAATCTGGACTCCCTAGGATTCAAGGGACACATTAGAGCTTTAGCTCAAAAAATTGTATGAAGAAAATCTTCAAGGAAAAGGAGACAATGATGCATGCTCCTTCCACTTTCCAGTGGGCAGATGGCTGCCACCTAGTCCTGATAACACTGGGTGTTCAACTTTCTGTCTTATTTCCTAGTAGAGAGATTAATTGTTTTAGAGAATATAAGCACACTTGTCAGGGGCAGAGAGTGTCCAGCACATCTTCAGCCTTGTAATTGCAGGCAACCATAACACCATACATAAAACCTTTCTGAAATGTTTCTGCCTTCAGATTCAGTTAACACAAATGACAACCCAAAATGCAGCTTCGTTTTGTTAGCAGAGAAGGAGAGAGTGAAAAATCTTATAAGGATTTCAGTTTGCAATACTTTTCTATTTAGCAGGACAATAAAGATTGTGGCAGTAGATAATCTGTACTTGGTTTTACAACATATAGTCTGCTGATGGACTGCAGTTTTAACTTTGTCCCATTCATCCTTCACAAAAAATCAATAAATTCAATACTTATGCCAACCTACATCTATTCAAAAGAAGTATTAATTTACTATTGAAACAGCATGTTAAAATTTATAAGAATCATTTTCCCAACGAACAATTATTGTGGCACAAGAGACTGCTCTGTTGTTAACTAAGATTTGTGAACTGGCAAGGGGATCAAAACTGTCCTCACAATGCTCCCAACCTCCCTAATCCTTGATAAATATTGATTAAATTATATTTTTTTTCTCCCTGGTTATACCACCCCATGGTTAATTACTTGTAATTACTGAAATACTGGTGCCCAACTAGGACTTAGGAATGTTATTACTGCACTGGTCTACAAGAGTGACTGTCATAATTACCACAAACAGGGTAACAAAGATGTCAGGCTGTTATGGGCACGAACATATTCACAGCTGTTATGTATATTGCTACACCTGAAATTCCTTAATTGTCTAATAGAGTTTCCCCACCCCTACTCTCCCAGGGGCTGAGTACTGCTCTGTACTGATGTGATCCATCTGATGTACTAGCAATTCTGCATACTTAGAAATAACCACGTAATTCTACCTTTCTTCAACAAGGTAATCATATAGGTCAATTTTTTATTTTGTAGGGGAAGTTTTTAATTATTATGGGTTAATAATCTGCCCCATACAGCATCAATGAGATCAATCTTCAAAATACAGGCTGCAAGTGACAAACTAATAGGGGCACCAGAGACCTGGCAACGTATTTTGGTGGTGGTGGTTTTTCCTTTCCCTTTTGGGTGTTTTTAGGTTTTTTTGTTTGGTTGGGCAGTTGTTTTGTTTTTTTTTTTTTGTGTGTTGTTTTATTTTGGTTTGATTTAGTTTGGTTTTTTTCCCACAGAAAAAAAAGGAATGCTGCACACAAGAAATTGTGCATATGAAAAGAGAGGGGAAAAAAAAGACAAAACGAAACTAGGAAAAGATTGAAATATTCAAGAATACTGAAGCTTACACAAGGTAGGAATGTAGAGAATAAAAGAAGAAAATAACAGATAATGTATTGAAAACAACTTGACGTGTATCATCCTATCTGGTAAATAAGAAGTGAAAATAAAAAGTAGCAGTAGGAAAGATGAAATAGAAATGAAGTCTATCTAATACAGATACACTTTAAAACAAAGCATTTTTAACAACTTGCACCCAGCTACTTTTTTATAAATTACATGCAGTATGTTTGGAAAAGGTGCTTGATTTCATAGCTATATTATGAAATCAAATACCTTTTACAAACAAATTGTGCATAATTTATAAAATTATTTTATTTCATAGGAGTTAAGACATCATATTATGTCCTTTTATAAAACTGAGGGGGGGAATTGTTATCCAAGAATGACTGCCTACAAGATGTCTTTACACTCACTATGATCTACTGAGTATTTTTTTAAATTTCTCTACCAACTGATGCTTGGCTTCGTACTTAAATAACTCCGGTAGACGCAAGCTTATCATCTTTTTGATAGGTATATCACCATTAACTTTTTGGCAACAATAAAACATCTCTGCTGACAGCTCTTTCATGTTAAACAACCCATTTACATTGACCAGGTACTATTTAAAAAGGCCATTTGAAATAGAAGATGCTTCGAAGCCTTATAAATAGACTAAGACACTACAAGTTTTCCTGCGAGAAATCCAGACTGCTGTAATCCCATCTCTGCTCCACATGTCACCCGTGATACCCAGCTCCCACCCTCAGTATGTTCATCTCCTTTTAGTATCTCCCAAACACTGGCTGGAAAAGAGGTGACACATGCTGTGGCTGCTTCTGGGCTGCTTGGTATGGCTTGATGGTGTGAGAATTGAAGATCTCTGCTGATGGACCACATGAAATGAACTAACTCATACTCTAACCCTTCAGGTGCTAGTCTGGGTCTTTCACAGAGATTCCAGAGTATGTGAGAAACTTACTATTTCTGCAACATTCAAATTATTGCTTGAAAATTTCCAAGAGGTCCTATATTAATGAGGGAAAGAACATACAGGCAGATGAACAGGATGATACTTAAGACTGTTTTTCTTAGGAAACCAGGAAAAAAAATCAGGTGTAAACTTTAACTTATTTATGAGTAAAAAAGTTTAATTCAGATCTTGGACATGTAATATAGCACACAGAAGACAAGGAATACTCCCTTTCTTCATTTTACCAGTGAAGTTTTATTCCTACTGAGTAATGACTCAGTCCCTCTAGGAACCAGATACTATTGATCTCACTCCACAAGGCTTTATGCTCTTAATTTAAACCCAAGCAGCAATGTCACTAACTTAAATGATGCTGGTCTAAACTGAACTAACCTAAAGCTTCAGATCCTCCAGGGCTTTCAGATCGACTTCATTACCAAGCAGTGCAAAACAGAGATGCCTCCTACATTCTTTATGGTCTTCTCACAGCTTGCCTTTAAAATGAATGACAACTACAAAGAGATTATGGGATTACTAATTCCACAAAATAGTCCACAAAGCCACTATTCTGAGATCTTCTGGTGGTCAACTTGGAAAAGCTGAATAGAAAATAAATAAATAATTTTCAGAGAGTGAGTTATACATTCAGCTGCTTATTATGCCACTCCTCACCATTTCCAAGTTGTTTACAATCATATATAGGTATCTTTTCGTCTTTTTCTTTAGAGTATTTCCATTTATTTTAACCTAAGATACAGGAATGAAGAAAGCATCATTTATTGACGTGCAGAAAGCTGAATGGATTGTCCCTAACCCCACCAGAAATAAAACTGTGCTCTCATCTGCACTGATCCCCAGGGCTTGATCTCCTAGGCCATCCTTCCAACCACAGCAAGGCTGCACTTTTCTGTAGCCAGAAACACACTGCAGCTCCTCTCCTGACCACGTGAGGAGGCTTAGCTCCTCTTCGTCTTTGCAACAGAGCCCTCCCTTGGGGAAGAAGGGCCTACTCATTCTCTAAGCAACTTCGTTGTGTACAAACAACTAAAACTAATTTTAAAAGAAAGTTGCAGGTATAGATTTCAAGAAGCTATTTTTGCTGTTAACAAACAATGAAGGAACCACTTCAAGTGCAGAGCTCGTTCTATACTATCTTGCTAGAGATCTATTCTTAATTTGAGTACTTTCTTCCGGTAATCACCTATTCAAAGCAGTGAGGGAAGAAGGAAGAGGCTGAGAGAGAGGTGGGGAGAAAGAGGGATGCAGTGGAAAAAAGGGAGAGATGGAGAGGGAGAGGGAGAGGTAGAGGGGGAGGGAGATTTCTGTGTAAAATCCTGCTGGATGCCAGCCAGTCACGAGTTATGTGGGAAGTTTTTATAATGAAAACCACCGATCATCAAAGTTATCTAGGTTTATGAAACATTTCTCTCCAATATTTACAGATATTTATGTGGTAAAACTTATTCTATATTTAAAAATCTGTATTAAAAACATCTTACTTCCATCAGAATAGCTTAGAGTAACACCCACCACCCCCTTGGTACAGAGTGCAGTGCAAAGAAATCATTTTGGTTTATCCCAGTTTAAAGGACAAATAGCAAAACAACTTAGATATTCAGATTTCTACATTTGTCATGCTGTGGAGGTGTTTGTGCTTAGCAGAGATCAGAGGACAGTGCGTAACTCTTAGTACAAAGAGTGTATGACCTAAACTGGTCTTGCTCATAAAATATAATAATGAAAACAGTTAATAGCTGGTCTTGCACAGACCATTTTTGTTAGATGCCACTTGTCTGATTTAATAACACAACACTGAATATTTCAGTCTTGTAACTTTAATTTCTCTTTGTCCTGGCTTGATCAAGATAAGATCAGTTCTAAATTGCTTTGGAATATTAGCTGGGTACCATGAATTTATTTTGTATTCTCTCAACCATAACTCATTACATGGAACTTGCTTGGCATCAATAAGTCACTATGGCTTTTGTGTGTGTATGCGTGTGTGGGAGCGTGTGTGTGGCTCAATACCCTGCTGCTAGGCTATTTAGTGATAAAATCTGATATAATAAAATATTAATTACAGCTGAAAGGTTGGGCGAGAAATATGAACTCAATTACAGTCCCATATTGTGAACAAAGGGCACGGTGAAAAAATCCTTTAGTTATAGATGTTTGGGATAATAAAAGAACAACTAGAACATTAGACTCAAGCTGAGTGCTCCCTAAAAGGCCACCTGTTATTAATCTTCACATCAGGCATAGAATTTCAAGTAAATTAGGTCAAGATGAAAGACTTTTGCTGCTGATTTTTTTTTTACTTAACTAATTTAAAGATTTCTTTATCTGAGTAGTTTTACTTTGATGTCACTGCAATAATTTAGTAATTAGAAATTTGTAAGAAGCACAAGGACACGGCAATTGTAATGAAAGGTTGGATATCATATATAGTATGCAAAATGATCACCTTATATGGCGGCAAGAATTAGCAATTTATTCTAGCATTCTTCAGTCAAATTACCAGTTTCTCAGAACCGAACTTCAGATGTGGTTATGCCGTCTTAGAAAGCCTCTTTTTTGGTTTGGTTTGGTTTTTTTTCAAAAAATACCAGCAGTAGAATGTAAGTTATTCTAAGACTTCTTAACACACACATTTTTTTTCATCAGTTTGATTTACCTGAGTGTGAAGTCAGATGCATTACCGAAGACTTAACAGAATGTGACCAGATTGCAAACAAGCACAACTGTGATTCAAAGTTAGTCCAAATCAAATAATATGACCTTGAAATCCCATGCTCAGTAGCAAATCATAAGAACTAAGAAATCTTATCTATTACTGCAGGCTAAAATGTGCCATTAGATCATAAAATAAGATTCTCATTGTCTGATGAACTGTGGTCTCTATTAACATTGTTTTCAAATTCAACACATTTTGCTGAAACTATGGCAATATATTTTGGTATTAATCCAGAAAAGAGATTTTCAATGAATTTACATTTATGATACTTGAAACGATCCAAAGACCATTTCAAAGCTTCTTAATCAGCTTTATGTTCTTTGCTTAATTTCTTTTTAAAAAGAACACAGAAAAATGGTAAGTTCATAAACACAAGATAAAAGTATCTTGGTACAACAAGCAAAGTGCTTTTATAAGGCAAAATTACACCATTTAACTAACCAGTTTTCAGGTTGCCAAGGCCAATTTACAGAACAACAGGAAAGCATGGAAAAAGGAGTAAAGTCTTGCCACAGTTTAAAGTAAATTAAAGAAAGCAAAACTGTCTAAAATAATTTAGTCTAAAAACGAACAAAGTTAGAGGGGATCTGAGGGAAATATTCCAAATGGAAAGCCGTGTCAGGGCTGGCTGTTCCTTTCTTTTCAATCTGTCACAGAGGAAGAAAATGCTGATGCACAATGGTACTGAAGTACAGATCAATGAGGAAGATACAGAAGAAAATTCCAGGAGTCTGAACACATGCAAACCAATATGCAACAATCTGCAAGATCACATAGCCCATCTTATCAGAATCAGAAGTATCACTTCTGCAAGTGTATGCCTAGCTTTCTCACACTCAAAAACAGCTCACAGCTGCTTGAAAATTGCTTATGGCTGGAATGCAAAGATTGATTACAACACATTACAGCAGCTCCAGCAAAGTTGTTGATGGCACCCAAACCATCAGATTCCACCTGGGTTCCATCCTGCTATGTGAGGCAAAGAGGAGGCAAAGAAGGAACAGACTGGGTATTTTTCTTATTATAGAATATGATGCCATGCTGTTACCCTGTCTTCACAAATTAGGTAGAAAATAGATCTACCAAGAGGCTGAATGAGCAGTTTACTTGGGATTCTCAAGAAAACAGGAAGGCCAATTCCCACCCAACAGAGGCAATTGTAGTTCTTTGAATCTAAATGGGATGAACATGTTATGTCATTTCCACTAAATAATTCTGAGATTCAAGCATCTGTTTTAAAATAAATACTCTGTTGTTTTCATTCTACAGTATTCAAGGTAGCTGGATTTGATACAACAAAATACTCTACAGGAATGAAAAGAAATGGAGTTACACAAAAAAGCAGCAGTCTTCATGTAAGAACCTGACCCGGTAATACCTACTTTCAAAGAAATCCAGCCACTTTCAAACAAGAGATTTCTTCCTCAATAGCCATGAAGAAAATCAATAGCTACACAAAGTTAAATCAGAAGAGCAGTGAAAAAATACCTTGAGAAATTATGTGATCTCCTTAAGGAATGGGAACATTCCCTCAGATCTAAATCCATACATAAATAATAGAGATACACTTTTCCTCAGTCTCTTGTATTCAACTCACAATTTATGCATATTATATGTGATGCTGCCTCCTAGAGCAGTGGTTTTCATTCTGTTCTCCACAAATTTGTAGAAAATGCAGTTTGCAGAAGGTAAGAAAAACATACCTCTCCTGGATTTCAAATCACAGCAATAAGATCTGCATGAGTGCTGAAATATCTTCAGGGGTTTATAAATTAAAAAAATAATTCTATTAAGATAAACTGACTATAAAGATTACACGTAAGTGATATTCTAGTTCAATGTTTTCTAGTAAACAATAGACTACTGCAATGATGTAACTACGCCCTGGAGAGTGCCCATGAGGTGTGAACAGTCTGCAAATACACTGATGTTCATGGGCATGACTATGGCCAGTTCCACAGCTTTTATTTATGAATTTGAATTAATATGTACATGCAAACTGATCAAGGAGCCTGGATATTACACAGAAATTAAGAAGTAGGATTTAGAGCAGGAGATCAGCTAATGGATTAATAACACTGTTAACACTAAATATATCCTGCATCTACAAATCTGTGGACTGGAAATTCACAACTGAATTGAGCTGGGGAATTAAGAAAATAGATGTATTAAAATTAGCAGTTTATAAGCAGAGGGAGAATGCTTATTTTCACCCTTTATCCAAGGATGCTCTGCAATCTGCTGGTTTGTGTACAGCACAGGAAGAAAAATATTTGCTGAGGCAGCTGACTGAATACACAAGCCAATTTCAACAGGTTTTTTGATTCAAAGCTTGGAAACTGTTTACTGCTCATTAAAGCACTCACAGTGGATATGAAGTTTTTAATCTATTCAGTGAGGGGATTCAATGTGGAACATGGAGAGACTAGCTCAAACAGATCCACTACAATCATTTAAGATGTGGTCTCATTTGTCCATTTTCTCCTGCTAGATGCCTTGTTTTTATGGGAAAAATCGGTGGGAAGCAGCACATGCCTTTGCTTCAGCTGCAATTGCAGAATCAAGTGCTATCACTTAAGCACCCAAGGCACAGGCACATTTTCTCCTGCTGGCTCTGCTGTAGGAGAGCAGGACTACAGCAAAAATAACCACAACAGAATTCTCGCCTCTCAATGTTATCGTCTCTTTTCACAACTTAAATGCAGTGGGTTCCAGTCCAGCAATTTGGAAACGGAGATTACTGTGCTCATTTTCATTCTTTCTTCCCTACAAAAAAGCTCTGCAGGGCACTTTAATCAGCAGTGCAAAATGATGCAGGCAGACAGAAAACAAGTCAGTTTTTGTGGCATCGTCCCCAGTTTTCAGGACTTCTGTGGATAAATACAAGGCTGACCTTCTGTTTTGTCAGTGAAGGTATAACTCTTCCTCCTCCCTGCACTGGGAATGACTCTGGTAGGATTAGGTGGCACAGAAACCTTGGCAGCATGACATTGTGCAGCTCTTCCCACAGGAAATCTGGCTGTAGATAAAAGATTCTGCACAGTTCAGGATTAGCACAACTGTTAAATACAGATGAGATTTTGGCCTTGTGCTTCTACTACCCTACGAGGCTAATCTTGAAAACAGCTTCAACTCTGGATGTGAGAATGCCGTTAATTCATCTGTCCTCATCTGAATTCCCCATGGTACTTTCTCCCTAAATTCAACATTTTTATAATGCTT
Source organism: Parus major (assembly GCF_001522545.3). NCBI lineage: Eukaryota > Metazoa > Chordata > Aves > Passeriformes > Paridae > Parus > Parus major. The sequence goes on from NC_031769.1 coordinate 100,861,816, forward strand.
TACACATCTATCCTACCACTTTCTGAGGCTGTTTTAGGCTGAGGCTTTTACACTTCTCCTGACTAAAGAGCTGCCGCTTTCAGTTGTAGAGCCCAGTAAGTGACTCTAATGTTTCTTTGTGTCATTTAATGTAATCCAGTTGAGCAGATTAGCTTTTACTTAGCAATGCTTTAGAGTCATGATGCTTGTTGTAAATGCCAGTGATTTCCTTTCCTACTTAAATGAACAGAATAACAGAAAGTTTACATGTTAATATTCAGCAAAATGAATACTACTTCAGCATCAAGTGTGGGGAATGACAGTGTTTCACTTGGAGTGCATCTATAGCTTTTCTTCCTCTTTCCATGCAGAACTCCTCTTTATCCTTTTCTTTTCCTTTAACATTACTTAGTATCAAATAAAAGCATTTATTTGATTGCTTGAAATATGAGATCAAAATGCTTTAGAACAAATGGTTCAATGGTTTAGAATAGTTAAATCAAAAATTTATACTGAGAGTTAGGAATTGGCCCAAATTACTTTGTTCTGGAAACCACAGTCCTCCTGCTGTACATTTAAGTATTAGCAACAGAAATTTTTTTTTTTATGCAGCTGCTTAGTGTTTGTTAGTGAATAAAGGGCTCATACAAACTTGCTCAAAATGCACAATACTGAAGAAAAATTCCTAAGGTCAATGGCAGTATGGAAATGCAATTAAAGTGGTACTGATTACAACTGTGTTGCAACCTAAATTATTAGAAAAATCCCACTGACTTTTTGCTCCTTGTCACTCAGACAACTCCAATCCACGTGAGAATCTTGACAAAAGCTCTCCTGGGGGTTGTCATGTACAGAACACTGAAATATGTACTTTTGGTGCCATAGTGCTGTGTGACTTTAACTAGCACCACCTTCCTGACAGATATATACACTTGTTTCAATTCACCACTGCCTAGAGAATTTATATTTGAGCTGTTTATATACATGCTCTCTGAACTAAAATTGCTCTCCTTCTCTAAAGTTTAGCCCTCCAAAGCATTTTTAGAAAACAACCATTTCTTCTCTTAGCCTTAAATGGTTAGCTAAAAAACAAGTCGAATTCTCTTGGTTCCTCCATATGTAACACAGGTTTTCCACGATCATTTATGCCAAAACACTCACTGCTGTAGCACCAGTACATTGGTATTTCTTGGTAGATCAGAACAAGGCATAGGCACATGTGCTCCTGCCAGCGTTTTGTACGTGGTGCTCAGAGCTTGTCACCTTTTCTGGAAACCACACCTGCTGAGTACAGTCTATTTGCCTATTTCACAGACATGCTGTGTTTTGATAGTCATAGTGTAAGCCATCCACACACACTTTCTTCTCCTCTGTTACTTCCAAAAATGAGCCTTTATCTTAAAATGTGCATCCTTCTTATTGGCTCATAAAAGGCAACTTTGCATCTCATCCTGAAGGCTATTCAGTATTTTCTGTGCAATGTTCCAATCCAATGCTGCAGGCAGCATTACTGTCAAATGGATTAAAATGTGTTATATTTATATTTTAGATCTATAAATGAAACAGGCATTGAGTCACCTCTCAGTTGATAATTCAGTACATCACTATACAGCAAAGTGACCATGTACTTCTATCACAGTCTGTTTCAGAGCTCTTAAGAACCACTTAAAATTACATATTTAATTTAAATACTTATGAAAGAAAAGGAACTGAATCTTGAGAATCACAAAAAATAGTAAGTATATGGCATAGCTAGGGAACAGAAATATTGATGTGCAACACTGCCAAGACCTCAGCACTACCAGGGGCCAAGCAGACAGGGTTTGCAGCACAACTTGCAAGCCTGACTTGAGCGCTCATTTAGTCAAACGGGTGAATGAATACCAAAGGTGACACCATACTTTTCACTTGGGACACTCACTTTGGCATCTAGAATTTGAGAGGAAAAACACTGATGAGATTCAAACCTTCTCAAAAACAAAATAACTGAAGTGAGATGGTAAGCTACGGTAATTTCACATTGACAAGGATATGGGAAGTGAACATACATAATGCACATTAAGGTCAACAGTAAAAGCTCCCAGAGAGAGCAATGGGTTATGCCTGCCTGACAACTCCTAACCACAGTTTTACAGGAATTTAGAATGGGTCACTCAGCACTGTAGCTACTAACTAACATACATGTGATGCACATTGTCAGAAAATTACTTTAAAACATCTCCACAAAGTACATCCCCGCATAATCCGGTCCAACAACCACCTGGGGAAATGTAGCTGGCCCACACACTCCCCCTTCAATCCTTCCACAGCACACAGTAAAATGAAAACAAATCCCTGGCACACTTCAGTAAGCACAGAGCAACAGCACCTCTTTCTTACATTTCCAAGGAGTGTTCTGGTTGTTCTGTATTTGAACTTGAGTTTGGTTAAACTGAGTACTCCTTCAAAAATCACGCAGTGCAGTAATTCCCAGTGATGTTCATAACTCCTTCACTGTGGTCCCTACATGAAACACCTCCTTCTCTCAAGGCAAGCACCCAGAAGGACATTTGAGCCCCTGACACACAGTGGGAGAAACATGTCTCTACAACTCCAGAGGGTGACTCTGACATGAAGGAATGATTGTATCTCTCATACTGTCTCTACGGAATGATCAATGCCCCTAATAGAGGAACTTCCTAAACTAAGACAGAAGTAGGTGCTTACATTTAAAGAGCTAAAATACATCTTATTTGGGCTTTCACTGTATAGGTCTACATCTGCTTAAGATACAAGTGTCTGAGCTCTCTCAGGAGAGATGTGACATTCATACCAGCTTTTTCTACAGTAACCTCACAACTCTAGCAGGTCTGCAGAAATCAGAGGCTGGGGTTAACTACTGCTTTCAACATGAGAGACTTTGACCATACTGCTCCCACACCCCAAACATCTGTACAGCATTACTGTGGTCTGCTGAGGCTGGTGCTGCATGAAAACACAAATACAAGAAAAATCAGAGAGAGCTAGGAGAGTGTACATGATGAAACCTGTCTAATCAAATGGAGACTCTCCTTATGCTGTCCATCTAAACTGTAACACACCAAATGTGTGTTACATGAGAAAAGAACATGGACTTCAGGTCTCGTTTGCCTGAGAGGAGCTTCAGGAACTTTGTACTTCCAGTTAGAGGTTTCTGGGGCTTTATTGGAAACATATGATACTTGAGAATAGGTTGGTGGCTCAGACTTGCTAACACTGAGCAGCTTAAAATCCATCTAAGCTATTTATGAAATCTTATGCTATCTAAGCTGTTAAATTGCTGGAAAGGTTCCCAGCAGGGCTGTGGCACCAGCCAGCTAACCACTCTCCCCAAAATTCCCAGACATGAATCAGGGCTTGTTCCCAAATGGCAGTTTGGGGATCCTAGTGCCTGGGAGCTTTGCAGTATGAATACCGACTGGTTTTAGCCAGTTGGCCTCAGCAAAAGAGAATGGTACTGGACATAAAAATTTCACTGGTAAATATGCACACCTGAAGTCTGAGCTCAAGTACATTAATCTGAGCACGGAGCAGCCATCCCTCCCAAAGGGGTCATGAAAAATTATGACCCCGTTCTATTCCTTGAATAGTTAAGAGACTGAGCTGTTCATTTTAGTAAGTAGATTTAAGAAAAACATGTTTTATCAATTCTGACTGAAGTTGGCAATACAGAGCCAGCAAAACAGGTGTGAGTTCCAAGAGTTAATGATTCACTTGGTTGAATTGTTGCTGGACTTCAGCTTTCATGAGGGAGATCGGAAAAACCCAGTGCTTCAAAGGATCTTAACAAAGAACTGATGTAGATGAACTCGACTAACATGCTGTCAGAATGAGAGGTAAGTGATATAGAGAAGACTATCATAAGGAATTTTGGAAAGAAATTATCTCCACTGCAACCTACTTAAGGCCAGCATGTAGAAGGAAGGTTAAAGAAAAAAAAAAGCAGAGCCTCCTAACAGTGCAACAAATTTTTAAGTTGTTAATTATAACCAAAATCTGGGAGAAAGTATTAGTGAGTTATAAAACTGAAATTAATCCCTTCAGAGATATGGAATAATCTTTTTTCCTCTTTTATTCTTGAATTGCTCTAGCTTGCTTTACTTATTATGGATTAATTTTTATTAATTGCTAAGTGACAGGTGTCATTACATGCTGAGTTCTCAGTGAGACAAATTAGTACTTGAAGAAATCAAGAATCAATACTAATTTTGCCCAGGGACTATGTGAGAAGTCACAGCAAAAGGACCATGGAAATTTCTGAACCAGCTAACAGGACATGTGAAGCTGCACCATGCATGTCCAGGCAACAGGTACCATAAATTCTAGTTCAAGTCGCAGTAAAAAATCCAAGGACAAGTTCTACTGCATAACAAAAAAGAATTACAGGGTTTTTATAGCATAAGCAATTACCGCACCGTTCCCTCAATGAAACAGAAATTGACCCTTCTGCTGTAAATAATTTTACTTGTTGCTATAAAGAAGTGACAATTATGGGCATTAATAAAACCCAATCCCTTCTCTACCACAGACATCCTCAAACAACTTTACTGGCTGCCTTACAGGTTGTAAAACTATGATTTGCAAAGAGCTGACCCTACAGCACACAATTCAGGCCTTTATGTTTACAGACCCTTAAGCAATAGGAAGGATGCTGGCAGCAAGCAAATTAAAGAGTTTCCTTCACGCTCTTTAGATCGTGTAGTCTCACAGTAATTTGAAAGTCTTTATTTTGAACATGGCATTCGAGAATATTAGAGAGTTAGTAATGCTACTTAAACACGTAGAGCTACATTATTTCAAAATGCCCATTTCTTTATCATAAATACACCTAATACCCAGACTGTTTCATCTGTGAGCTTTAGAAAGGCCAGAGTTCACATTTCATTTTATTGGGAAGCTTTCCAAATTCTGCTGGTAAACGTACAGTTCTGACACTTCTCTCCTCAGCTGTGTCTACATAGGAGTTTCTTTTTTCTCATTACTGTATTACCATGTTATGCCACTGGGAATAGAAGGAAATTACAAAAACATGCTAGCATTACATAATGTGCAAGGCAAGAATTGTGAGAGGACATAGCTAAAAATGCAGATATTGCAATGTCTTTTTTGGCATATGCTGTTGCCATGGTTTTGCCCACACAGAGACTAACATCTCTTATTCTAACAATCAGCATTCTCCCATTTCAAAACTCATTTGCTCACATATCCTGAATTTAGAATTATACTCATGATGTCTGCCTTCATAATTCACTCACAGTAACTAATGGTGTGTTCTCACTACGCAAGAGAGAAACTCAGACAGAGATATTAGAAACTTCAGGAAGGGGATTGTAACTTTGAGGCCCAGATCTGTGGCTACAGTATACTCACAAGAGCAATGCAAGTGTCCCATGGACTTTTCGCAATAATGGAAAGTATCCTGAAACTTTTGTATTTAGAGTGTTTGAAACCCTGCTGCTTTCTGAGTTCCAGTGATATCTGCATGTGTTTCCAAACAGCCTGCCTGGCTTGCTAGGTTGTTTGTTTTGGTTTTTTTTGATTTTTTGATTGACAGTGAAACAATTAAAATCTGCTGAACTCTAGACAAAGTGAGTGATTTTTGTTAAGATCGTACATTTCAAGAATAAAGATAGGCAGTGGCTTTTCTGGAAGGCTGTCAGATTGGAGAATCCTGAAAAAGCTCTCGCAGGCTTTGGATGCCCCCATTTCTTCATATGGAAGCGGATGGGAGTGCTGCATGACCTAACTTGTGTGGCACACTGCCTGCTGCCAGCCTACGAGAAGGGAGCAGACACAGCGACAGAGCAGAGACGATGGCCAGACATGCGGAAGGCTGATCCTCACGGCACCAGTCATGCTGAAGGAAAGGATGAGGCCCTAAGACAAATCCTCCTGCCCTGTAATGTGTGTGGCAGGCATGGGAAGGCAACTGTGACCTCTGCTTCACACGTAGCACGGGGTGGTTCCGTGGGGAACTGCTGCATTACATACCAGTCTTTGCGTTTCAAGGTGACCCCCTCAGATTAACTCACTCCATCCTTCTACTGCCAGTGGGTAGGAATTAGGTGCCCTCTGTCATTCATTTAAAAATGATTACACTCAGTGCTGTTGAAATGGCTAAGCCACATACAGAATTGAGTACTCCTTAAACTTGGGTTGACAAAAGTTTCTTTACACCATTTCGATTTCCTGTGAATCATGCTGTTCCTATGCCAGGGACCGTGTGCAGATAACCTTCATTCCAGCTGTGACAATGAACCAAGTATTTACATGGTGCCTTTAAAAGTCTGGATAAGCCAAAAAGAAATGTACACTTCTGTGAAATTTAGGCAATCTCATGTGTCCCTCTGATGAGGTACTAGAAAGAAGTGCTTATCACTTTAGATAATATGTTGTTTGAAATTTCTACAGTAATTTCCAGTTGTAGTGCAAAATACTTATTATCTTATTATGGCCTTTTGAAGTATAATAAATGCTACTTCTTCAAGGTATTAAGAGAGATTAAAAAGTATGTTTCGAAATTAAGCACTTCAAGTAGAGATGTTTATTTTCCTAGTAGAGTTCTTATTTATGCAAGTTCTTATTTATGGAAGAAGTTGGGCACGCAGGTGATAAAGGGCATGCATGGAGAGTACACAGATTGCCTTCACTCTAGAACACTTGGCTTTCAACTCACATAATTCAAAGTTTATTTGCTTCCTTCTGCATGTTTTCTTTATGATCCTTTTAAATTATACTACCTGGCAATTGCTGTGATTCTCTCCCTCTCATCCTGTCTGGGCTTTGCAGCCCCAGATGCTGCTGGACTGATCCCACGTACTCAGAGCAGGAAGTACTCTGGCTTCCCTAATGCCAAGTATTGTATCCACAGGGATTTGCTAGCTGACACATTTGGTCATCCTGTTCTTTCATTTCTGACTGGAAAAGGAAAGTACCAAATGCCTGTGGGGTCTGTAAGAGTAGAAAGGTAGCCTGAATGGGCAATTAACTGTCCCGAAGAGTCTAATGGGGCAAACCCAGCTGAGCCAAACTCTGTAAAAATGTAGTATGAAAAGCAGATCATTACACAGAGTAGAACCAGGATGGTCTCACCTTCTTTCATCCATTTCTTCAATTTTGCTTATTTCCCAAGTCTACTCCTCACAGAGACTTGCTACCTCCAGGTAGTTCCAGTGTTATCTGAGCCAAAACCTTTGGGATGTTTACTACTAAAGCTTTTTGAGGATGTGGCACAGAATAGCAGGAAGAGGGTGTTACGGGGACAACATTTTGCTGCTTACGTAAACAGATAAAAGAAGTGGAAACACTTGACCTTTATCACAGCAAGACTGAATAGAAATAGGTGCAACAAAGAAAACTTCGTTCTCCTGCTGAAGCTAAAACCTTCCAGGACAACTTTTTTCAGAGGAGGTCACAAGAACCTTTTACAATGCAATGTGACAAACAATCTAAAGTTCTTTCTAACATAGATGAATATATAAATAGCAGATGTGTGCAGTAACCAAGCATTACAGTCTTCATTCCTGTTTGTGAGCCAGATCTTTGCAATGAATTAGCATTCCTTGGTTGAGTATATGGGACTGACCAACTTAGATATTTGCAGAAAATTTGGCCCCCAGAGTCTTCTAAAATTTAGGTTGACTTGCCCTGGAGAAGTAAAATGTACAAATGGTATTGCCTTGGAAGAGTGAGTCCCCCCCAAACAGATGTTGAAGAGCCCTCACAGAAAAAATATTTGCATTTTTATGCTTTTTTATGCAAATTCTTCAAAACTTCACTGACTCTTAAATTCAAATATCTGAAAAAAGGGAATATCTGCAGTAAGACATATATTACACAATTTCCACAAAGGGATCATCTTAAATTAAACATTTTTTGTTTCATGTAAGCCTTGCAAATTACAATCATTCTAAAAGTCAAAATAGCTTAGCCAGCTGTTAAAGAAGTGCATACATTCATCATTACTGAATGCATTACTACTTAAAACATACATAATTCCAAAATAATCTCCTTGAAACAAAGACAGCAACAGCTATAAAACATGCTGGGCCTAAAACTGGAGACAACGCAAGCAGTATTTGTTGTATTAAAAATCTGAAAAAATGCATTTCAATCATGTCCAGTCTTATGAATTCAAAAACACCCTGGAATGCCATTTGGCCTTCATGATTATTGTGTGTTTTATCATTGTAAACAGAGCTTTCTGAACATTTCTATAAAGTCTGTTTTTTGAATCAACATTTAAGCAATCAGCATTACACCTTCTTTCCTTTGATGTTGTGCTAGTTGTGTGCAGACTCTAAGTGGCATAAAATAACAGGATTTTTTTTATTTAAGAAGAGAAAAATAATTTAATCACAGGAAAAACAGCTGGACTTCAGAATGACCTCAGGTATCAGTTTTGTTGACGTGAATGGCAGAATTTGTGGTCTCCTTTTCCATCTCAGGAACTGAAGAATTTTACGTGTCATGGTTGATGCACTGATCAATGAAACAACAGTCATTTACACTGCAAGTTTAGTGCAGTTTCAAATATCTGCATTAACCAAGTTGGTAGCTGTAGCAGAATCAATAGACAAGGCATTTTGCCTATTGTAGTGTGGATAAACGAAGTATGACTAAACTTTTAACACCCAATGAATACAGATTAAGATGATAAAATATAGATTTTATATGCAGGATGTGTTTTTCAAGCAGTGCGCTTGGGAGTGGAATGTACTATAAAATGTTAGAAGTATTAAGAAATTCTTACTTTCATTTTCATTCTGCTTCACTCAGCATTTACACTCTAAGTTTGCAGTCAGCCTTCATTTTATTTTAAGACCTGTTGCAAAGGACCTCGGTAAATTTGCTGCTGTGTGTTCAACTGTCAATTCTACAGCTTCATGTCACTTTAAATCTCTCCTCCTATTAACCATTCATCCACTTATTTGGCACACTTTCATCTCCTAATGAGCTCCCTTCTATTGTCAGTGAAGTTTCTGATATGTCACTACTGCCACAAGAGCCAATCATCTTTAGTTCACAATGCAGATAAAAAGAATGAAACCATTTTTTTATTAATAGCCTAATACGTTAATGTTTAAACAATGACTTCAACTTGTACCATTTTCATCCAGATGCATGAATTCAGAAGGACTGCACTAGAGCTTTGTGAGATAAAGTCAGACAAATATCAAATAATTCTGTTTCTAATCTAACCTGCTCAATCAGTTTCATCAAATGTGCTCTAGTATTTGCTGCTTTTTTCCTCGGGTGGTTCAAACTCCTGTGATGTGCTACATTTTCTTTTTAAACAGGTGCCTGAATGAACGACTGAACAGCATTTTCAAAACACAGACCTATGTACATATAATATACCTAAGTAACAGTAAAAGCTCCTAATCATATGAATTGTATGGATATTCTGAAGAAACCCAAAGAACATTTATTTTCATTCATGCATATACAAGCATGACAGATCTGTATTTCCCAGATGAACAGAAATTATCAAAAACTTCAGCATCAGAATGAAAATATATGATAGCCACTCAGTATAGATGGAAACTCTTCCTACAGTAATGGAAGAATTAAGGAGGATACACAATTACCCAAAAGGAAAAACATCCTAATAGCTGTGAAGAATCTCTCTTTCTCTCATCTTCCTTTTTGTTTATTCAGAGTATTGAGCTCATTATTGGTTCTCATGTAGAACAATCTAACAACTTCTCTGTCTTCCTCACTGAAAATCAGGCATCCTTTATTCTCATCATGAAGAACTTACACAGTACCATGTATTTGGCAGGAAGATAAACCTCTGAAAACTGGAAATTCATTAATGGATACTATATAACACTAAAGAATTCAAGACACTGGTTTTAAAGGTTGCTTTTTAAAATTATAATTTCTGCTATTGTGGTCAAATAATGTAAATACTTTATGAATGCTACAGTACACACTGTTTAAATTGGCTAACTTACTAAGAGTTGACTACCTTAAATCTGTGAAGTAAACAAGAAAACTGAATATTAAAGACAGTAGCTCAGCATAAAAAATGTGATATGCCCTTGAACTTATAACACTGCAGTAAGCAATTACCTTAAAGAAGCCACCCACACAACAGAACTATGGCTTTGTTCCTTATCTTCAAAGAACAAGCCACTTGCATCTGGATCAAATCCTTTAAACAATACATGAACACTCAACATCAAAGCACTTTCATTTTCTTCAGTTATTTAATTTAATTAGAGCTAATACAGACATGAATTTAGACACTGATTGCTGTATAGAAAATCCCCAGAAAATATGCTCAAGAAATCAATCAATTTGGTTTTTAATTTCATAAAAAATTTTTCCCCCAGTACCTGACAGGAGCGCCTCTGCTCTGTGCAGGTTTCAGCAAGACTGTCACAGTGCTGTCAGTTTGATTCAAAGGTGTTTCAAGTTCATATGGTGGCATAGAGGGTGCTAGAATAAGAAAAGAAAAGAGGAAAATAAAATCATTATTCTTGTATTTCTTCTTTCAAGAGCTGTATCTTTATTTGAATATGCAATTTAAAAGGCTTCTTCAAATACAAGGAACATACTACAAGTCTAAGATGTTTTCTGTTACAATGCAAGCATGAGACGAGTGTTGAATAACTTCAGGGGAAAAAAAAACAAAACAACAAATACCAAATAAAGAAATACCATCTCACTGCCAATTTCAAGACAGGAAACAGATACTAGTGGGAGTAAGTTTGCGGAAACTATTGAGAATCCATGACTTGGAAATGAAAAGTTATCTTAAGAACAGCATCTGCAAATGTGCATGTTGAAGTGACTTGCTTTTGAAACTAAGCCCAGCTTTCTCAGTATGACAGCTGTATCAGGATGCACTCTCAGAGTTTGTTTTTCCTGGAATTTTAACTAGGACTGTAAGTGTCCTGGGTCTATTGTCCACCAAGACAAGAGTTTATCTTAGTCTGAAGCCCCACTCAGCACTTTTGCAAACTGCATCTTCATTAAAGATTTACAGTTGTGATTAAAACAAATGATGCCTCAGTTATTGCCTTTTACTCTTGTTACTTTCTTCACTGCTATCATCTACTCACATTTGTATCATTACATTGGAGGGAAGGCTACTCAGTTAATTGGTTATTTGACAGGCCGCCGTATCCTTATTGTTCACTTGTTAATGGTGCTGCACAATTAATAGATTTAAAGGCTAGAGAAGCAAAAAGTGGTCATTGCAATAGTCTCTTCTGACTGCAAGAATAATGCAGGGCAATTAACTTCCCTAAATTAATTCCCACTTGAAAGAGAAAACACATTTAGTGGGAAGAAGACCTTTTCCTTAGAAGATTCTTCCAAAGATTCATTTAGTTCTTCTCAATTCATTTAGTTTCATCTTACTGGATACTTTGTGTGTACCATACCAACAAAATGTATTATGCTCCACATACAGATAGTATCAACCTATAGCAAATTATTTTCAAGTGTATTTTCCAAACATTTACATTTTTCCAGTAGTATCTGCATCAACTTAAGAGGTAAATGAATTTCTCTCTTTATCCATAGCACCCTACCTATCCAAGTAAGGATTGATTTAAGAATTGCACTGTACTCCACAATTCCTCAGTCTGCTGTGAAAACATTAAAATCTTCATTGCTTTGCATTGTTATTAACCAGTTTTGAAATGTTTCACAGATAAAAAAAAAATCTTCAAAACCTGCATCTCTTGTATGTTGAGAGGGTGTTACTCTGTTTCCAATCCTCGATAAAGGGCCTAAACATTTAGACTAATAATTTTAAGTAATTTGGATACCACTTAAGTCATACTTCCACACACTGCTTTAAAGGTTCAGGCACACTTTGCAGTTTTGAAGATTCAGAATTTGTTTATATAATGCCCCATTTTCAACCTGGCCATCCTGAAAAGAAGAATGGACAAGAACTGTATCTTCAAAAAGCTGCATGAACTATGAACATTTTTTGGGTACTCTCTCATTTCTTGTCCTTTTCCTCCTGCCCACATCTTAGCAAGTCTTTTGATTTTCTTAATTTATGACTCCTAAATCCTTACTTGGTGTCTTTACTAATTTAAATGTCCCTACAAAGACCAAAACTGGTTTTCTGTTCCAGATACGAGTTGTGGCTCTTCCAATCATAACCCTTAGTCCTGACTACTTTTTCTTTTCTCCAGTTTTCATTGTCTACATTAGGACTCTTCCTCCTCCACACTACCTACATCTAAAGAAGGAACTTATTAATAAACAGAGAAAACAGGATATCATCATGTAATTGTAAAATAAAACACAACAACTATTTCTAATACATAAGATCACTATTCAAAACACGTGACAGGAAATTTAGAGATTTTTATTCAGAAAAAAATGCAGTCCAGAATTAGAGTAAAATGCAAAAACTGGTCAAATGGCACCTAATCTATTCTAAAAACAGTGAAACCTTTCATCCAGAAATGTTCAGGAGTTCTGTCTCACATCTGTCCAAAATGGAGAGCACTGGCCACATGAAAGAGCCTCAAAGCTTTCCAGTGAGACAATTAGATCACAGCCAACAACACTGCAAAGAGGGTTCCATATTCAACAACTAAAACACCAGTCAGGACTTCTTAATTATATTAAAAAATACACACATTTTGTTTCCATTTTAAATTCATCAGCAATTGGTTTCAACAACCCATGGACAAGGCATTAACACTTCTTGTTAGTACAGTAACTAAGAGGAAGCAATGAGAGAGTGGGGTGCAGACAAGACAGTCTGCAGAACCTTGCCACATGAAGACTTGGAGGTTGGCCTCACTCTCAAGCACTCCTGCAATGCCTGTTCCCACTGGGGAGTTTTTGTTGGTGGCATATCATTTTAGAAAAAAACAATTTAAGATCCACTACGACTCCCAAATGTCCAGATTCTCATCCATACTCAGTAGTCCCCATTCCTCATTCTAATAAGGGGTGGTCTCATCATCCTAACTCATAAAAAGTTTTGCTGTGCCAGAAATTGATTTTTGACAGAGAAAATTTCTGTTCAGTATTTGAAAGGAGATGGCAAACAAACTCCATCTTTACTGATCAGAGTTAATTATGTTTCACGTTCCACACAGAGTTAATTGTCTAACTTGAAAATCAGCAACAAAATTTTTGTTTCTCTACAAACAGCTGTGTTGGCAATAACTTCCATCTTGCATTAACTGTCCTTTCCTATAATAAGATAGGAGAGATTATTTTATTTCTGATAAACACTTGTCAGTTTTATTCATTCCAGTGAGGACAGAAAATGAGGAATGGGGAAGAAGTACACAGAATGAGAGTTAAAGAAAAAGAAGATTTTGTACCCAAATGCTTTCTGGAAAGCCCAGTTGACCACAAATATGTAAGGTAATTTTCTATAAATATTATCAAGGGGCCAGTTTATTACTGAACTCCCAGTTTAATTCTGAAGCAGACTGTAGAGAAGCGAAGAAAAAAGGGATTTCAACCTCAGCTTTGAAAACATTTTGTCATGAATTACATAAGATTTTTGGAGGACGCAATAATATTCCATTCCCTCAATGAAGTGCTCCCCTGCCTCAAGGGAGGGCTTGAAATATTGGTCAAGGATCTGCAGAAGTGACAGAGTCATGCTGCTGTTATTTGAAACCCACTAGTCCTGATGTTCTTGTCTGATACAGTTTCATACCCATTTCAGTCCCCATGCCTGTTAGACACACAGGCAGCCTGGCAGCTAACTACAGTTTCTAAGTGAGCTCTAGACGTACAGCATCTCTGCTCTACTCTCAATTGTTCATGGCTCATTAAAGAGATTTTCCAGCACTGTTACTGTTCTAATTTAGAATCATGTCAAGGCTGACTAAGCTCTGAATGAACCCCTCATCTTCAGGTCCAAAAAAACCCTATGCTAAATGTTGCAACTGCAGCTGGCACTGGCTGCAAACACATAATTCACAGGGGATTCTTGAGTGATATGTTACAGCTGTGAACAGGAATTTCAAAATACTAGCTAATATTTAAGCACTTGGAAGTTCTTCAGATATGGTAATATATGTCACTTTGACATCTTCGAGGATGAACGTGTTCTTCCCTTTTTCAATTTGCTGCTTGATAAATTCTAAAGAAGTAAACAACAAAAGAATTACCTAACTCATTATCATAAGAAAATCAGATTCTTTGATCAAGTACCTGATATTTTAGTAGTGAACTGATTTGTTATTGGAGGTCCGAAGCCTTTAGCTGTGCTGGCTCTGATGGTAAAAGAGTAGGTGGTGCCAGGATACAGTCCAAAAAAGAGATAGTGCGTTTCATTTCCTAGCTTTGAGACTCGTCCACTTTGATTGGATAAATCTATTTCTGGGTCAAAAGAACTGACTGCTTTGTAGGTGATCTGCAAAAGAATAAGAAAGTTATAAACTGCCTTGAGCAGATGGACAGAGATTGCATCTTTATCCAGTAAACCCTCCTGATGTATGCGCTGTCAGACATTTTATGATAAGTTATCTTACTCTCCTATACTCTTCAAATCCCAAATCCCGCAAAGGGGCACAGGAACTGAGTCGTAACTCATATGAGTTATTACTTTTATAGATACAGAGACTTAGAGGCAGCTAGATTACAACTCTAAAGGATGGGTTCAGGCTTACATTAATTCCTTCAAGATGCTGGATTTAACAGTGTCACATTTTGAATTCATCTTAATGTTGGTTTTGATCAGCACGAGTAACAAAACCAAAGCAAACAGGTAAAAACAGAGAAGTGACCAAGAGGGGGTATAGCCCCCCACCCCAGTTCCAGCTGACTTTACTATAATTACACTTTACCCTGAATAAGGTTATCTGTAAAAGATGATAAGGGCAGCTTAAGTCAAACTTTTCAGAAATTGGGTAACGCTTCTATTTTAGTCTGAAGCTTAGCTATTACAATTGCTAATTTGGATTTTTTCAGGTTATTATATTGTACCTAGGTCAGATTCTCATTTGGAGGGAAGAAGAGATAAATGTTAAGTAATATATGCAAAGTGTATATTGTATCCCCAGTTCCTTCCTTGATTCAAACAGTATTTTTAGTTTTCATTAGAAATGTTAATGTAAGTTCACAGTAAAACTTGATCCAGACTTCTTCTATTAATTACTGATTTCTATGCACTGTAATGAGAATTTAAAAATATGGACGCCATTTAAAAATATGAAAGCCGTTAAAAAATTAGAAAAGTAAAAATTATTCACCCCTCCTTTTTGCTTTTAAAGTTTCATTTTCATGTGAATAATTCCAAACCCCTTATTATATAAAGTGATAATAGACATTCTTTTTGCTATACTTATTCAATATAATTTTAATTAAGAGGACCCATAATACAGCAAATAGACACCTCCAAGTGTCAGTGTTACACACTTTAAACACTTGCAATTTCCTAAAACCTCTGACCTAATGAAAATTGATTTTTATATGAGCCATCTAATGTAATATCAATGAAGTGCTGAAAATTAGTAATAAAAACCTTCATACTATTCAGATAAACCCTGACCTTATTACAGCAGATATAGGCATATCCTCTACAAATCCGCATCCATAAACTGAACTCAAGGTGCCTTAAAAAGCACCCAACTGACCCTTCTACTTCTAACAGATGACAGAAGACTAAACCACCAACTGTCTGAACATTTATCAATAAGGAAATTAAGGTAACATACTGCTCACATCAATCTCCCTATCTCAATACAGCTGATGGAGTTATGTGTGTGTACATTTAAGGATGAACTGCTCGGATACAGTGAGTGTACTCAGCAATGGAATTAGACATGCAGGCACGTTCCTAAGTAGAAATGGGATCCACCACCGTGTGTTTCTATGTACATAAATCCAGCAACAGTAACAACATTAACACTTAACTAAAACATTCTGATCCCTGAACACAGGCAACTGTCGTGGTAGCTAGAAAGTTGTTAGCTTTACAAAAATCAATTCATACTTTTTCATAACATTTTATCCTCTTACAATAAAGTAGTTTTCAAAACAGTATCAATAGGTTACCATTCAATTTAACTTTTCTTTTACACTGTATCTCATTTAGGTGGGTTTTTTTAAACAAAGCATTTCAATACCAATTTTGTAGTAAGGTCAGGTAAGAAGCTTAACAGTGATTACTGTCTGACAGCTTAATCTGTGCAGTCTTTTGTCAATTTTTCTAAGAGGTATTCAGGCAGAGCTTCCACATGAGAAAAAGCAGTGATTTTTAGACATCTAACAACATACAATTTCGTTGAATTTGCATTTTAAAAAAGCTAGATTTTTTTAAATTATGCCTGCTTGTTTCTGTTACAATAGGCTTCCTATAATGAAGCCTATCTAAATGTGACGTTGACTGTAACCACTGTCTTATGTCTCTTATTTTTTAAGAAATTTGCTAAGATCTGTCTTTCAATCTTTAAAATACTTGATCTAGAGTACTAGACAGAATGCCATTGGTTCTAGATATAGCAGGCTTCTTAAAATTGGCAGTTTAAGGACATGCTGGCTCCTGCATAATCCACTCCTAAATTATATTTACTTTTAAATGGCTACTGTTTTAAAAATGAAGCTAATTTTACATAAACTGTGAGAACATATTGTTTTTTTTATGATTATGCACTTTGAAAAATCAGAACTAGACATAAAACGTGGCAGATTTCTAGATACCTCATACAAAGTAATCACACCATATGTTTGCGCTGGCTCTCTCCACTGAAGAAAAATCTTCTCTTCAAAGGTACTCCCTTGAATGGATTCAAGCGGCACAGCACTAGGGACTAACAGATTTAAAAAAAAAAAAAAAAAGTGGTTTTAAGAAAAATCTCAGAAGGACACACTCTATTTAAATTCTTGTACTGCTGAGGCATGAAAAGCATCCCACCATAATTTCCCCAAAGACTGAAGCAAAGGCCAGGGTAGCTCAGGAGGAGAACGATTTATTTAACAAGACAGTGCCATTATGCGTCACCTTCAGTGTGAGAACAAATTAGTGAGCATCTCACATTTCCTGTAAACCTCTACTGATAATTAAAAAAAAGGACAAATCAGCTTTTTTTTAAGGAACTAGGTGGTATCTCAAATAGGAGTTTTTGCAAGTAAAATCTACTTGTGATATCTACTTACCAACAGTGTTACTTCCCAAAGGGGAAAACATTAAACATTCATATACAAAAATGGACAAGCATTGAAATAACAAGGTATACTTCCAGAAGACAGAAGTAGAAAAGTTATCTTGGAAAGATGAGCTACATATTGCATTGAACAACAACACTCACTGACAGTAGGCCTGAAAACCTACAACACAATGGACATAAAAAATGTGAAACAGTCAAAGTAAAAATCTGACATTATTAATTTTTCTTGAAGTCTCAATGTGGGAGAAAGACCTGTGAAGAGTCAGGGATATCAGAAGGTTCTGATTAAAGGTATGCAAGCTGCTCTCAGGTATCTACTTGTGTTTGCCATTTCTTCTGCAACCATTGCCTCATCCCCAGATAATGCAATTTTCAGAGAAGACATGGGCATGTATCTGTGATTCTTTTGTAACAACACTGGCAAAGTAATGTCAAAAAAAAAAAAAAAATCCAGAAAAGCTCACACAGGACTGTTGTGAAGGAAAAGACATTATG